>NC_088357.1:21475000-21752500 GCF_036884655.1 Musa acuminata AAA Group | reverse complement strand
AGGTGCTCATTGTATAATGAGTTCATTGATCGATCCGCTCACAGAATATTGGATGGTAGATGATATCTCATTGTCAAACAACGATTTTATCATCCCAATAGTGTATCTGGTTCTTAGACTTAAGATACCAAGAATGTCCTATATGAATACTCCTCTCTTTGATACTAAAAGTTCTAAATCTAGCACAACTGATCATTGGGAGTAACAGCCAACCTTACGAGAGCTATTGAGTGTCGATAGAGGATTATCCACTCTCAGTGTTATGAGAGGAATATTATATATATTCTTACTCAAGTAAATCACTGGCTATGGTCATTGGTCATTCAGATTGGGAGAGAAAGAGTTCTCCGGGAGAATCCAATTAGAGGGAGACTCGAGTAGAAATCGTATGGATCTGACAGCACCATACCTTATATATGGTCTATAAGATAATAGATAGATAAGAAACTATAAATACATGATAATTGAGGATAGATATGTCTAATGGATTGGATTCCCCTATATCATTTTAGGACTAGGCGTAATAGCCTAGTACGTCCATAGTCGATGAGTCAAGTAAATTATTAGAAGATATGGTAATTTACTAAGTTAGAAGGAATTATGATAAGTATAACTTATAGCCAACTTAATATTAGGTCTAGAGACCACACACATATGGTAGGTGTTGTGATGAATAGAGGTTCGGATATTAGATATTGGTTGGAGCTCTTATTTTATTTGATATCCAATAAGCTCCTAAATTATTGGATCTTGTGGATAAGAACCAATAAGAGCCTATGAGGAATTATTGGGTAGAGATACATTATTCTAAGAGGTTTGGGAAGTTGGATAGAGATCTAGTACCTAATAGTGCAGAATTCATTAGAGTTAAGTTGATAGAGACCTCTATAAATAGAAGGGAACCAAAGGGGCATAGGCTAAACCCTTTTTGGCTGCCACCTCCTATACTTCTCTCTCTCTCTCCTCCTTAGCCAATAGCCCCAGTTTGGGGCATGTGGACAACAAGAAGGGCTAGCCCTTTCTTAATCGCATGGTGTGCATGGAAAGGGGGATTGTATAGTGATTTGATGAATGTCTTCACAACACCTACTATGTGGATTACCGCTAGAAAAGAGAACAGTTGACCTTCTTCATCCTCTTCCACAGATCTGTAGATTTTCAAGGATATACAATCTTCCTAGGTAACATATCTTTTACATGCATGTAGTTTTTGGTTTTGCGGGTTTTTGTGTATCAATCTTTGCATAATGACGAGAAACTTTTTCTACAAGAAATTCTGAAATTTTATTTTTTTGTTCTTCCACTATGCATGTGATGCTACCTTAAGTTTCCTAACAGCTTCCACGACAACACCTCCTCTCGTCATTGATTGAGATCTCAGTTTTTAAAAAAAAACTAAAATTACACATGTAATTATATCAATGATTTATTGTGGGTCAACATGCCACGTAAGTAGACTCTAACGTTTATTAACTCAGATTAAATGAGAGGAGTTTATATTCTACTATATTTAAAAATATATAAATTATTTTAAATATGAGTAAACCATAAGAGCTTTATAGGTTCATGACCAAAACCACAGGGGTTAAAATAAACCATAATCCTAAATTATATATATTATTATATTAATAATTTATTATGAATCAATATATTATATAAGTAGACACTAATGTCTATTAATTCAGATTGAGACTTATATATTATATTTTTAAAAATATAAAAATTATTTTAGATACAATTAAATCATAAAGATTAAGAAATTCACGATCAAAATCATAGGAGCTAAATGGATTTTAACCTTAAAAAAAATATATATATATGGTGTTCAAATTAAGTATTTCCTCAAGCATCGCTGCAGTTTTATTGAACTGGTCTTTTTACTCGGATTTTGCACACTCATAAAACTTGAAATTAAACTGGTCCATAATACATTAGATGTTCCAACGGATAAGAAAGAAGAAAAACTTGGAAAAAGTGATTTGCCAAGGAGAAGAACGACAGCAAGGTTGCATCAATACCGAGATGTAAGCTTCCTTAAGTTATTGGAGCTTAGTGCACATAAACATAGAAGACTCATCGATGCTGAGATGAATAAGTTCACTGGTCCCTTGCTCATGTGCTGACAAGAATATGGATGACTGATTAATAGTGACTTCCAACATACGGACATAGGACTCATTAATAGTGACATGAACAAGTTCATTTGGCTCCCTTGCTAATTAATGTCTTTCAAATATGAAAGAAGCTATGCATAAGCAAATGGATTTACTAAAATTAATTTGGTTTCAGGTAGTTATTTTAGGTTAAGAAATTAGACTTAATAAAATTAGTGAACTAATTTTCTCATCAAGATCGTGATAAATCATATCAAAACCGATCTAGATATAGATATAATAAAGGACTCTAGAAAAGAAATGTCCATGGACAATATACAAAACACACATCAAAGATACCTATGGGTTGAATCTCATGTGTATGCTTTTTCTTCTCGTGTGGACATTATCATTATAATTTATATATAAATTTAAAATGAATAATTCATATTAAATAAAATTAATGGATCAGTTTTCTCATCAGATACAATATTGACTAACCAAAATTAAGATCAACATTAAGTTTTTTATCTTCTCCCTTGCTGATGTCATTGATGTCCAGGAATAACTGAACTAATAATCATTCCTTCTGGTTCTGTTTCTACAATGCATCTGCATATTTCCAGATATAAAAGCCAGCCTGACATCACTAAAGATATGCCATAGTTTTCAAGATCCTCAGCCTAGAAGAAACCCTAGATGGAACAATTATTCACAGTTTCAACAGTGACAACCATATGCTCTGACACATACAAATTTTGAGGAAATGAGTTCTTCATTAAATTTATTCCATCTTCAGTAATTCTTTCAACAACTTGCAGAATTCCTGTCTCCAAATTTTGTAAAAGTAATTTATTTAAACATTAGTCTCTGACATTATATATTAAAAAAAAATAAACTATCAAGCCTACCTCAAAATCAAACCAGAACAAGTTAATCTACAGCTGATTTTATATGGAATGGTGGAATATGAATAGTTATAGCAAATTATAAAAATCAATTTAATTTCTTGATATATTTAATGGTCACTATTTTTTCAAAGATATTTAAGACCGGATTCAATCCCATGATTTTACTATTAACGGTTAATGTTATTATCAACTAAGTTATATCCTCATATCTATATATCTCATCATGCTTGTTTTCATAAGTTTTAGATAATTATGATCTCTTTTGTGACAAAAAATTAGGCCACTTGGAGAGGTCAATAGGCCCAAAGATCAAAGACCAAGGACAAGCTAAATTATGATCCGGTGAATGTAAAGTTTGGGTTGGGTCTCAACTTGTTTCACATCAGAAAGAGAATTCAATTTGGTTGATGTTCTTCGAAAGAGACATAATACAATTATAATATGAGCCCAACTCCATTCCTACTTTTTTTGGTAAATAAATAATTGTATTTCTATTTACATTTTTCATGTGTAAACCATGGTATGTAGTACCGAATCGTACCGCCCGATACAGGCGGTACGTACCGATCCAACGGCATACCGGTACGTGGACCGTCCGGTATCGCTATAGTGCTATAGTGCTATACTATAGCAATGCTACAGTACTACAGTACTTGGTACGTCTTAGTGTACCGCTCGGTATACCGGTACCGTATCGTACCGAGTCAACCTCGAAACACCGGTACGATACGGTATTGCATACCTTGGTGTAAATTATGATGAAATAGTGGCTTATAAAAAGATTGATTGTGCAACCCGGAGAAGATACGATGATATCTTTTTTAATTTTTAATATCAAAGAGGTAGCAGGTGCATTTAATTAAGAAGTTGTATTTCTTTTATTCCTAAGGTTAAAGCCAAATAGTTGATGTTGCATATAAGCAATGATTATATTTCCATGATTAGATAAGAACATAATAGTTCCATCAAATTTAATATTTGAAGATGAAGGGAATCGTTTAGTATGCGTGTTAAGTAATACTCGAATGAAATAATCAAATTTAACAAAAAGGGAACTAATAATGATTTGTTATGTGAATTGAGCTTTTAAAGTTATAATCTGAATTGCTAGTAGTGGTGACATGTTTGTTAGCTTAGTTTCATACAAGATATTTGGTTGTTAATGATAGTATCAGTTCTCACACTTCAGCAATCACATGTTTCCTTTAATTCAGGAAAGCTTTTATCACATCCTCACCAAGAAAGTGAATGGCTTGTTTAAATGCACAAGCTTGTCAGTCACAGTGAAATCAAACTTGGATGACCAATTCAGGAAGATCATGCTCTGTATGTATATGCTTAAGGATCAACTTCAAGATAGATTGAAGTGTGTCTTTCCATGGTGCCAGATCTTTATTTCGCCACAACATTTCTTGTGAATTCTTTCTTATCAATGTTGCTCTGCTCATCACTATTGATATTACAAAACACATCTTTTATCAGCTTGATTCAAGTAAGATTGCTATCCAAAGCTAAATTGTTGTAAATGCCATGCCTAAACAGCTCTACAATCTTCTGGTAGATGGATTGTAGGAGTTGGGACTACTAGGAGACGGGAAATCAACTTAATTATTGGGTTAATTTTCTGAATCCTAAAGCCAGTATATATCCCAATATTCATGATTAAAAAGATATGAGTTTTAATTGGGCCGAAGCGAGCTCAATATTTTTCTGCATCAAGGAACAGAAAAGTCTGATACAGAAACAAAAAAGGAAACAGAGAAAGTGGAAGGGATGGAGAGTGTTCATGACTCGGTTGGTCCATAGAGTTCAAACTTCATGGGAATGCAGGCTTTCATATTGACTAATACTTGCAGAGACCACTTCAATGTAGAATAGCATGGAAAGAGTGCATGACTCGGTTGGTCCATAGAGTTCAAACTTCATGGGAATGAAGGCTTTCATATTGATTGATACATGCAGAGACCTCTTCAGTGTAGAATAGCATTACATAGACAACACAACCTTATAATGTAAAGAAGAAGAAGAAGAAGAAGAGGAGGAAAACCACAAACGCCTCAACTACTAACACACAGTAGTAGCAGGGCAGCTCTTCCTTGCAGGAAGAAACCAATGAAACATCAGAGCAAACTGGAACAATGATGTGCTTCAGCACTCAGGAGTGAGGGAGTGATCCCTGCTGTAGTCCTGACAGTAGTTGTAGATCATGTGGTTCCTCTGAGCCCACTGCATGGCGGCGTCCTGTTGAGAACTGAGGCCGTAGCCGGCCGGGGACGACGACACCGGGTTGCAGCTCCACGGCGCGTAGGCCGAGCACCCTGCTGTCTTGAAGCCGGTAAACCTCGCAACAAACGGCTGGTGACCGTAATCGACTTTGTACTTGCCGTTCTCCGTCGCCCACGACGACGCGTCCCAAATGGAGCCGTACACCCACATCGGCCGATCGGGGAACGTCGCCTCCATCTTCCTCGCGTACCTCCTTATCGGCACATCATCCACGAAGAATCTGCAGGGATGGATGAACGAGTTCAGCATCATGTGCTCCGGTGATGGTAGAACACAACGGTGGAGCACTCACATGATCTCATCAGGGTTCCAGAGGATGGCATAGTGGTGGAAGTCGGCGGTGGGGTCGAACCAGAGGTAGAACCTCATTTCCCGGCCGATGATGCGGCCGTCGCCGCTTCCTCTCACGTACACGTTCGTCTGCAGAGTGTATGGCTTACCAGGAGTTGTGCCGAGGAACTCGATGTCGACCTCGTCATGGAAGCCAGGGTGAGCTTGATTGTTTGAGAGCTACAAGCACAGCCACTACTGCATGAACGAGACAGCAAATGGTACTGAATCCATGATTAAGTTATCTAGCATACATAGAAAGCTGTGTTTACTCCGGCAGTGTAGCCACCTTGGAGCTTGATCGAAGCTCCGAAGTAGCCATTTCGGTAAGGGCGATTCGACTTGAATCCACTTCCTACATAGATATTTTCTTCTAGTCAAGCAGAAAGAGGTACAATTGCTAGTTTTCACAAGTGGAGAAAGATGATATACTGCAAGTGGCAGGAATGACAGACCTGAGCTTCTATCAAGCCATATTGTTACAGAGGACTGATCTTGGGACACCGATTGGTGCTGAGGACCCCAGAGGTAACTGTAGCCTTGGTAGAATCTCATTGGCCAGATCCTAGAACTTGGGTAGTAGCCTGGGGAAGGCTGGGCATTGATGGATTGGAGCATGAGGAGGACAAGGAATTGGAGGAGAAGAAGAAGGAGACGACCCATCTAGGCTTAAGAAAGGGAGAGTAGTGGTGGAGGAAGTGCATGCTGGGACACATGGTATATATAGGAAAAAAGTGGGGGTGTGCCCACCTTATAGAGATGCATATAATTAAGTAGATTGGTTGAAAGTTGCAGAAATGTAGATGGAGACAACGTAGGGGATTGGCTAACAATCTCCAAGTGAAAGTTTGGTAAATGCTAAGCACTTCTTTTCAGAAGAATGTACTAAATAACCAGGTTGATTTGATGCTGAAGGATGACAATTTAAGGTCGAAAGGATGGACCAGCATTAGATGCATTAACACAGAAGAAAGTAGTAAGTATTAGCATTTTTTTAATGCTGCTAATCGATCAAATGCATGATTGTAATTCCTTTTAACCTTTTTATGGTCACATCACATTATTATCCTTGATCTTAAAAGCTCAAAATGGGAACAGCGGAAGCGAGGACTCTAAGCTTTGGGGGTGGGGGGTTACAAGAATACAGCATAAATTCTTTGAACAAGAGAATGTATAAACGGAGTTTTTGAACATTGGCGATTAATCATTTGCAGAAGGCACCCTTTTCTATGAGCCACATGGATGCAAAATGAAGGGCTCCTCCTTCGATCTATGGTCAATGCTGAAATGATTTTGTCAAGCCCAGATAAGATTCTGTTCAATTTTGAATTGTATAATGCAATCCAACATAGATTTCAGAAACTTATTATTGGGTGTTGGATGTTAATGTTGTAGATTTCAGAGACATTGACCTTATAGTAAATAACTACTCCAGAAACTATATTTATTATGTACTAATTTGATCAAAATACAGTCATGGGGCATAAGCCAATGAACAGCGGACATAATTTGACTGCTACTCCAGTGAGAACTGTTTAGCTCATGTCTAACAACACCGAGGCATCAGTCCCTCAGAATTGAGGTCTGTACTTACAGAAGAATTAGTTTATAATTTTGTACATGGGATCAAAGGCCAACACAGATCCATCTTTCACTACTCTGGCAGCAACTGAACTCCCTCTAGGATCAGTTGCAGATGACCTCAACGAGTATCGCATCGAGCCAAACATCTTCACATTTGCATCTCTCGGGGATTTGAAAAGCCACTCCCTCTCCGTGGAAACACGTATCTGCAGGAAACTCCATGACCAACGTACAGAATCTAGACAAACTACACTCCATGACAACCGCGTATCATTGCAAAAGCTTTGCGAGTGCTGATGCATGTTACATCAACATCGTTAGGTGAGTATGGCCGACGTTGCCACTGATGATGCTGAATAAGCACTACAAGGACCACATTGGAATGCTTGATCATGGAGCAGAGTCTGTTCTAATAAGGTGTTTCCACATGAAGCTCTAAAACACTTGTGGGCACCAGTTTCTTCTGCATCCACTGTAGCTTTCACCATCAATCGACATATTGATATGATCATTTAAATTTTAGTGGCTCCTTGAGTGAATGAGCTAGGAACCCTATCAAATGGCTTTCACTACAATTTAGTGTTTCTCCATTTGACTCCAAGAGAACGTGATTACAGACAGCTGGTCTGTCCCCATAAGAATGCTGATTTCATTGGCTACTTTGTTTCCAATACATTCTGCTAGCTCAATTGTCAAACTTGTGTTGTACTTTGTAGAACATGATGAATTAAATAACAATCTTCCCTCAATTATTTTCTGTGTTTAGGTAAGACCATAAAACTGGTTGCTGCATGACTTATATTATCTTACTCTGAAACAACTTATGTTCAAAAAAAGTGCATTATGTTCAAAAAAAGTGCATTAACGGAAGCATAACTCTAGTAAGGATATCACCAACGGGTAAAGTGCATTACATAGCCAATGATTGCAGCTAAAAACCTGAGCTGAAGAATTCTGAGTGGTTAATGCAGAAATTTGGATCAACCACTGAAAATGTTGAAAGTATTAGCCAGAATGATTGAGCAATACAATACTAATAACTGGTTTCCCCTTATTGACAAGAGAAAATTCTTTTGTTAAAAGTTTTAGCAATAAACATAAGCAAACTAATTAAAGAGATACGAAAAATACTTGAACGTGAGACAAATTTCGGTATCATCAGCAGAAATTTATGATGTCATTTGCATTAACCTGAAACTTATCATTATAAGACAAGGCATTTGAACTATCACGACTGGGCATATCACTCGCTTAGGATTAAACTCACAATATCTTCAAATGTTGTTATTTAAGTGTTCAATCAAAAAGACAAGAACTTCAACAAGCCCCTCGTAGCTGAGAAGTTAGTAGCCACTCCTTCACATTAAGACAACTTTGAGGGTTGTTTGAAACGATTTTAAATTCTCAGGATGCTTTTGTGCTAGTAAAGTCCCATATTAGTTTCTTAGATACTCACCAAATCTTGTCTACATGGAATCTGTACCAACCTGCATTGTCATTGAGCCAGTTCAATACAATGATATCACCATTTTGGCACAGAACTCTGCTGCATGTAAGCATGATATGTAGTCTGTACCAGTTCATATAAAGTTAACACTGTCAGTACAGCAACACTTATAATCATATAGCAAATAGTAACAAAATGACAAAGTCATGCATTTTGTTTCAGGTTTCTTTATATGTTCCAAACATTAACATACTCTGACAAGATCCAAATCATGTCAATATATCCTAATTATTCCATTTAAAATAATAAATTTATGACAAAAGAGATTCTTATCCTCATATAAGTCCACAAGAGCTTCTCCATACTTGCTCCACCACCCAATATGAAATGATATTATCAGAGCAGGAAAACCTTGTAGCAAATCTAAATGATCCAAGACAATTTTGTCACGAGAAAGCCCATGAAACAAGGTTATAAAAAATTTGATGAAGAAAATGATGGCACAGTAACCAATTTCAGTGGCAAAGCACTCCAAATCACTCCCATGTCAAGATAGACTATCTGATCCTTGAAGAACCATTGTCCAAAAGAGAAAACAACAGCAAAAAAAAGATTATCATATTAGGTTGATGTAGTCTCACCTGCTCATAAAAATTGTTTATTTGACTAGATAATGTTCTATTCACGTCAATCTACAAGCACTAAGATGTGGACAAAGGAGGGTCGGGTTAGAAGTTTCCCTCCATGACATAGGACATGATTGTCATTGGCTTTTAGGGAACACTCTGGTTCCGAGGACTCTACCTTCTATAGAAGCGCACACGAAGTCCTTCGGTGTGTGGCAGGTGATTGAAGTGACTAGAATACTAACAACAAAACTAAATAATTGGCCTTTTTTTGCTGCATACAATAGCTGAGTAGGTTACGTGTTTAATTTATTTGAATGTTTCGACTTATCAAAACATCATGTTAGTTTGGTAAGTCACATAGTCCCACATCGGGAAAATCAGGATTGTTATCTCCTATTGGAACTATAAATAAGGGCTTGAGCTTTGAAGTCAGAGGCACCACAAGAAAACCTAAGTATTTACTTTGGTTTAAGTCCACACTAATAGTTTGGACTTATACTTTGGGTTTTTTTTGTTTAGTATTTTCAGGTGTTTTATGGCTTACGAACATCTTCCTAAGGCATTTGTAATAGTCCCTTTTCATAGTAGTGATTTGCTCCTCTTTTGTTCGTGGATGTAGGTCAAAGTTAATTGATCGAACCACGTAAATCTGGTGTTCTTGTCGCTTTTATCTTTTCGCTTTATTGTCTTTGTTGTGTTACCAAAATTACCTTGTGGTAAATTTCCTAGGGCTAGCTCTAACAAACTGGTATCAGAGCTTGGTTCTGGGATCTTTTGGCAACGATGATAATAACAAAGATTGTTGTCGAGAAATTCGATAGAAATGTCAACTTCGGCTTATGGCAACTCAAGATGGAGGCCATTCTGGTTCAAGACGGAGTTGATTTGGTACTACAGGGAGCCGAGAGCATTCCAGATGATATGTCAAAAGAAGAGCTTGCGGGTATGGATAAGAAGGCCCGATCAAGCATCATTCTAAATATCTTTGACGAGGTTTTACGGGAGGTAGCTACGGAGACTACGGCTAAAAGCATGTGGGACAAATTTAAAGCCTTGTACATGAAGAGGATAGTGGAGAATCGTCTCTACTTGAAACAGAGTCTATATATGCTTCGGATGACTGAAGGTACATCTATACTCTCACATCTTGATTAAGTTTGATTCTTTGGTTATGGATTTGGAGAATATAGATGCAAAAATTAATGATGAGGATAAGGCTTTGTTACTCTTGTGTTCTCTTCTCCAATCTTTTAAGTATTTTCGTGATACTTTGATTTATGGAAAAGAAACAGTTTCGTATTAAGAAATTAAATCTGCACTGAAATCTAAGGAGCAGATAGACAGGAATATCACTGGGGAAAGTAGAGGGAATCAGGCTGAAGGTCTAGTTGTTAGGGGGAGAATGGATAAAAGAGAATTTGACAGTAGTAGATCTAAATCCAGACATAGAAATTTGGAATGTAGATATTGTCATAAAATGGGGCACATTAAGGCTAATTGCTTTAAATTAAAAAATAAATTAAAGCAAAAAGGAAAACTTGTTGAGAAAACTACTAAGTCCACTGAAGCTAGTGTAGCATCTGATGAGAATGTTGAAAATATTTTCTTTGCTACTGATGACAGAACGATGTCTAAAAATGAATGGATTTTATATTCAGGTTGTTCTTATCACATGTGTCTCAATAGGGATTTGTTTTTCATATATGAATCTTGTAATTGTGGAATTATTTTAATGGGTAATAATGTCGCGTGTGATGTTGTTGGTAGAGGAACAATCTGAATTAAAATGCATGATGGTATTGTGAGGACGCTCACTAATGTTAGACATGTTCTTGATTTAAAAAAGAATCTCATCTCTTTAGGCACCCTGGAGGCTCTTGGGTGTAAGTACACAGCTGAAGGTGGAGTTATGAAAGTTTTTAGAAGTGCTCTTGTTGTTATGAAAGCTTGTAGGTCTGGTAGCTTATATATTTTGCAGGGAACTACTTTCACAGGCTCGGTTACAGTGTCGTCATCATCATTGTCTGATTCTGACATCACCAAATTATGGCATATGCGTTTGGGTCATATGAGCGAAAAAGGTTTGAGCATATTGAGCAAAAGGGGTCTACTTTGTGGACAGAGTACTGGGCCACTAGATTTTTGTGAACACTGTATTTTTGGAAAGCAGAAAAGAGTCAGATTCAATTCTCCGGTAGTTCACAAAACAAAAGGTACTCTTGACTATATTCATTCAGACCTTTAGGGCCCAGCTCAAGTTCAGTCTAAGGGTGGTGCTAGGTATATGTTGACTTTCATTGATGATTATTCTAGGAAAGTTTGGGTTTATTTTCTGAAGCATAAAAATGATGTTTTTCTAACCTTTAAACAATGGAAGGCTTTGATTGAGAAACAAATAGGTAAACAGATTAAGCGGCTTCGAACAGATAATGGCATGAAATTTTGTGAAGGTGACTTTGATGAATTCTGCAAAAATTAAGGAATCGCTCGGCATCGCACTGTTAGGATGACGCCTCAGCAAAATGGTGTGGCCGAACGTATGAACAGAACACTCTTGGAGAGAGCAAGGTATATGATCTCAAATGTAGGGTTGACAAAGAACTTTTGACAGAGGCGATTAATATGGCCTATTACGTTGTCAACCGCGCTCCTTCTGTAGTACTTAACTTTAAAACTCCGGAGGAAGTTTGGTTAGGTACTCCTACTGATTACTCTGATTTAAAAATTTTTGGGTGTCCAGCATACATGCATATAAATGAAGAAAAATTAGTGTCTCGAGCTAAAAAATACATTTTCCTTGGGTATGCTTCTAGGGTGAAAGGATACAGATTATGGTGTTCTGATCCCAAATCCCCAAAATTTATAATCAGTAGAGATGTTACTTTTAATGAATTGTTTATATTATCTTCCAAAGAGGATTCTACTAGTTGTACAAATGATAGTGCGCAGAAGCAGGTGGAGCTTGAGATTGGTAGTTCAGATTCTTTTAAGTCGAACTCTTCTACTCAAAGAATGCTGGTAGATGGTCCCGAGTCTACTGATGCAGATGATCTAGAGGAAGAACAATATTCCATAGCCAAGGATAGACCACGGAGAGATATTCGACCACCACAAAGATATCCAAATTTGGTTACATATGCTTTGTCTGTTGCAGAAGAGACAAGTGAAGTTGGTGAGCCTACTTCATACTCAGATGCAGTTTCTTGTGATAATTCCGCTAAGTGGTTGATTGCGATGAATGAAGAAATTGAATCTCTCATTCGAAATAGAACTTGGGATCTTGTGAAGTCGTCTTCGTGTAAGAAAATTATTGGATGCAAATGGGATACTATTACTGAGGGAAATGTCCTTGTTCAGAAAATTCATACGAAGGACAATCCAACTGATATGCTTACGAAGCCTCTTCCGGTTTATAAGTTCAAGCAGTGCTTGGACTTGGTTGGTGTTCATTATTAGTGATTGCCCATTGAGGCTTTTATGAAGAAGGTGGAGCAAGTTTTGTTGGGACATGCCAATGTGGAGATTTGTTAGCTTGGTAAGTCTCATAGTCCCACATCAGGAAAATCAGGATTGTTATCTCCTATTGGAACTATAAATAAGGGCTTGAGCTTTGAAGTCAGAGACACCACAAGAAAACCTAAGTATTTACTTTAGTTTAAGTCCACACTCAGTTAAATAGTTTGGACTTATACTTTGGGTTATCTAGGTTAAAGTTAATTGACCGAACCACGTAAATATGGTGTTTTGTCGCTTTTATCTTTTCGCTTTATTGTCTTTGTTGTGTTACCAAAAATACCTTGTGGTAAATTTCCTGGGGCTAGCTCTAACACATCCAGATTCTATATCAAGATAAAGTATGATTATTTTCTTTTTCTTTAACACCTTGTAATGTTTTATACTGGGACAAAAATGTTTATTCAAGCCAAAGACAAGCTTCCATGGCTCCAAAGCAGATGGATATCCTCAAGCTAGTCATGCAAGGAAAAAAGATGTAGCAGGTACTTCTGGTTGGTGCAAGCGGTAGGAACAAGCTTTTCTACAGTGCAACAGTGCATGACCATGCATGTTGCATCTTCCAAGTGCTGTGATATCTCGAATAATAAGAGAGGAGAGTAAGAAGAATACAGAGCTTGGTGTCGTCATCCAAACTGATCATGTTCAACGTATCTTTGAACTCTGTGAAGGTCTCAAATGGACAAATCAAAGAACTATTCTTTATGATGAAGATGAAGCTTCGTGGTAGCCGCAGATATGGACTTATTGGAGCAAATAATTTGCTGGCAATGTAGCTAATGTACCATTTTCATCATCTGAATCGAGAAACCCAACCGAATAACATATTAAAGTATGTCAAGCAACCTTCTGAATCCATCATAAGAAAGACACCGTATCTTGAGGAAGAAGTAAGCAAGACATAAGTTCAAACAGTTGGCATGCGATTAAGTTGATCTAGCACACGGACATGAAGGCAACATCTAAGAGATGTTAAACAAGCACACAATTTGAGACTCGGGTAACAAACACAGAGCAATGCGCACTTTGGTATAGTCGAGGGATTGGACCATGAGAACATCTCATTGGGAAAACAGGGCGTGTAGCGTGTGACATTCAGATCGGTGCATGACTTTTTCTCAGGGTCTCGTCGGCTGCTGTCGTTTTGCGCCTCGAAGTCTTGGATTCTGTTCTCCATTTCCGCTTCCTGTTTGGTTTATTGCCCATTGTCTTCTCCACGAGCTTGACATCCCAACGGCCTATTAAAGGGCCGTACAGAAAATGTGAGAAAGCAAATTCAACTGCTCACTTTCCGACAAAAACTAGATGGCAAAATGACACATAAAACTAACGATATTACTCTGATCATGATCATGATATATCTAATACATTTATTTTAAATTGAAGGTTTGAAATTTCATTATACAAATTTTTACATTGTCTTGTTATGATGTAATCGATTTACTTATTTTATATTAATGGTTCATATTTTTTATATTATAAATATCTTAGTATGTTGTTCAAAATCTCATTCCATAATTTTTAAAAAATATCAGCTAGCTTAGCTAATAATCATCTTTGCTGTTAATAGCAAGGTCTTAGATTAAATCTTATACTCATCCTTTAGCTTTTTATAATTATAATATTAAATTTATTATCACTATTATTTTTAAATTGAGTTTATATATATATATATATATATATATATATATATATAAAATGTTTGCATACGACACATGGCTATAAACTCAGCCTTGGGGCTACCTTACCGACAAATTATTGTGCCGCGAGGGTGTAATGGCCCTTGCATTGGACCACCGAAGTGACCTAGTTTGGATGGATGTGGGTACAACAAGAAAGGTCTCACATAAGTTACTATAAAGGTAGAGACATAATATATGTCATCATGCACATGCGAGGAGTAAGAATTAGATTGATAGGATACACCTAACAGCGATTTATAATAGTATGCAAAAGAGCAGCAACGGCTACTTGCAGTTTACATGGTGCCAATGTATTGAAGAAGATTGAATCAAATAGAAAGATACAGACTTATAATATAATAGCCAGAGAAGCACTGATTGGATTGTTACTGCATATGAAATTTGTTCAATGATGAGACCAAAATGTACCGAAATGAAATTCTGTTTTCTTTTACATTAGAAAATATAGAAATATATTAAAAATAGATAGACATTTCTGATTCCGACCCAACATTCAATCTTTGTGTAGTGTTTGATTCTTCCGGCCTTATGCCTGATCTTTGACTCTGGCCCTTTGATTCTTCTATTTTAATCATTTTATCTTTTTTTTTATTGAGGTTACCTGTATCACTTTTCTCAAACCATATATTTGATCATAAACTCATCAATTGATTCTATTATCAAAATTTAAGATTCAACCGTTGATGTACCCAAGGGTATTATACCTATTAGTTGCAAGCGGATCTTTAAAAAGAAAATTAGAATAGATGAGACCTATAAAGCAAAACTAGTGGCTAAGGGGTATCGTTAAAGGTAAAGTGTTGACTATGACGAAACCTTCTCACCCATAGTCATGCTAAAATCTATCTGAATTCTATTAGCTATTACAGCACACTATGATTATGTGATCTGATAGATGGACGTGAAAATTATGTTCCCCAATGGCAACCTCGAGGAGGAGGTGTATATGATATAGCTTAAGGGATTCATATCCAAAGAAAATCCAGATAAGGTATGTAGATTGCTTAGATCAATCTATTGACTAAAGCAAGTTTTCCGTAATTGGAACATAAGATTTTATGAGGCGATTAGATCTTTTGATTTTGTTAAGAATGAAGATGAGTCTTGTTGGTGTAAACAACTTTGTGCCGTGTCTCGGGGCTGACGCGGCTTGGTTCGGGGCTGAATGGCGGGGATCTTTGCTCGAGGTCTCTCGGGATTGCCGAAGTGACCGACCGCGCGGATTGGATCACGTCTGGGTTCGTCGGGATGTCCCGGGGGGAAGGCGCCCTCTCCTTGTGTCCTAGGGAAATAGCTTCGTCTCCTCACCTGCACACAGGTCGGGTCGGAAGCTCGGCCCGACCCCTCCGACAATCAAGTTAGTAATGTGGAGTAG
Organism: Musa acuminata AAA Group; assembly: GCF_036884655.1. Classification (NCBI taxonomy): domain Eukaryota; kingdom Viridiplantae; phylum Streptophyta; class Magnoliopsida; order Zingiberales; family Musaceae; genus Musa; species Musa acuminata. Next base: position 21,736,629 of record NC_088357.1, on the reverse strand, counting down.
AGTTTGTTATCTATGTTGGTGTTCCCCCTCCTTTCCGTTTGGAATGCGGGGGTATTTATAGGGAAGCTTACTGTTTCCTGATGTGTCCGCTTGTAGGGAGCAAGCTCATACTTCTGGTAGTGTCTGACACTGGTGTTAGCGTGGCGTGAAGGATCGAGTCTGAACAGGTCGTTAATGGGCCTCGGTGCGCGTTTTGGTTCGTTTGACCAGGTTCCACCGAGTCGTTTGAGGTGTGTGGTGTCGTCCGGGATAGCTGACGTCTGCGCGGGTCTTGTCGCCATTTATTATCCTCATCATATTCCCCCCCCCCGAAGGAAGTCATGCCGTAAATGGGGGGGTCCGAGGCATGGCTTCGTCTTTGAAGGGTCGGGTGTGCAGCGGTGAACTCGGGTGGCGTGCGACCAAGGAGCACACCCAGTAGAGCAGACCGAGCGGAGGCCGTGGTCTCGGGGAGCATGGAGCCGAGGAGCACGACGCAGGTGAGCAGGCCGCGCAGGCATGTCTCGGGGAGCACGGAGCCGAGGAGCACGACGCAGGCGGGCAGGCCGCGCAGGCATGTCTCGGGGAGCACGGAGCCGAGGAGCACGACGCAGGCAGGCTAGCTGCATAGGTGTGTCTCGGGCAACCTGCGACCGAGGAGCACGACGTAGGCAGGCAGGCCGCGCAGGCGTGTCTCGAGGAGCACGGAGCCGAGGAGCACGACGCAGGCGGGCAGGCCGCGCAAGCGTGTCTCGGGCAACATGTAGGGCAGGCCGTGTAGGCGTGTCTCGGGCAACATGCAGCCGAGGAGCACGACGTAGGCGGGCAGGCCGCGTAGGCGTGTCTCAGGCAACATGCAGCCGAGGAGCACAATGTAGGCGGGCTGGCCCGAGGAGCTACTTATGCTGTCGTCCCCCCTACCCACTTAACAGTGGCGGGGGCCAAAAACTACTGTGCCTGATTTCCTCTCTAAGGGGGAGCTGGTTGCTTATGTCGCACACTTTTGGACGTCGAGATCGAGGCGTCAAGGCTCTGCCGCTTCAGCGGAATCGCCATGTCAGGCTTTCATTATGGCGGGGCGTCCTTCGGCATTCCTGACGTGACATGACGGTTATGCACGTGCGCGGGTGGGCTGCTGCCCATTCTCGGGAGGCGAAGGGGCGCTGGTTCTGGCGGGATATCTCCCTTAAATAGCGAACGCCCGGCTTCGTTCCTATCTCTCGCTGCTGAGTCCTCTCCTTCAGGTATTGTCGTCTTCTTTCCAGTCGTCCTCCTCGCCTCCTGCGTCGCCTTAGTTTTCCCAGTAGTTCCTCCCCATTAAGGTCAGTGAGGATGACATCCTCTCCTCCCTCTTCTTCTTCCTCTTCCCACGGAGCTAGGGAGAGATGTCCTCCACCGTCCCCCGTTCAGTCCTCCAATGGGGAAGCGGCGCGGGCCCTCGAGGTCTTGATGTGGCTGCATGACCTGGACTCCACTGTGGGTGGGTCATTGCTGAGGGGACTCCGGGAACGCTATAGTATCCCGGAGGACTATATCCTCAGCGCGCCCGAACTGGGACAGTGGGCCTATGACTCGGTCCCGAAGGGTTTTGCACTAACCTTAGATGCCCTGGAGGCGGGGCTGCGCCTTCCCTTGCATCCACTTATCGTGTCCTGCATTTCTTTCTGGCAGATTTCGCCGTCCCTGGTGGCGTCGAACTCCTGGCGCTATCTAGTGGTGTTCCTGGGGGAATGCCACTAAGCCAACATCACCCCCTCCCTCAACCTATTCCTCTCTTGTTATAATCTTTCTAAAGGGCCGGGGGGTTACTTTCTATCTGCCCGGACGAGCTTTCGAGTCGGGGGGGGCCCTTCCAACAACAAAGGTTGGAAGGGAAGGTTTTTTTATGTTAGTTGTGTAAAGGACCGGGGCTTCGGGGTTCGGTGGTCCACGAGGGCGATCGATAACACCGTCCCGAGCCTGAGTGAAGCAGAGCGCCGGGATCTGGGGAGGCTTAAAGAGGTTCTCCCTAGCTCCCAGGCCATCCAGAACATGACCGAGCAATGGTTGGTCGAGGCGGGTCTCAGCCCGACGCCTCCGGGTGGTACGTCAGTAACGTTAGGTTCGGACATTGCATGGCTCAATCCTAGTACTAATATTTTTCCTATTTCTTGCAGAAATGGTGAACCTTCAATCGCTTCTAGGTAGTCAGGCGTCGCAAGCTCCCCCTCCAACCCCGTCAGCCGACCCGAAGCCCGGCTCGAAGGACGCCCCATTGGAGGTCGAGGCCGGGTGCCCTCGGAAGAAGGCAAAGACAGCACCCTCCAAGGGGGCTGAAGCGGGCCCCCGTCGAGGCGAGGCCGGACCCAGTCGGCAGGCGGCAGGGAAGGGCCCGCGCCCTCCCTCCGTGCGCGACCTGTGCTGACTGCCCGCAGGGGACGAGGAGTCGTTCCTGACGTGGCTGGTTGGCGAGATCCCGACCGGGGAGGAAAGCGACCCCCTGGTCACCCGCTTGGGAGGCCTGTCCCGGGGGGACAACATGTGGGCCAGAGGGGAATCCTTCGCGGCATTCCTCCGGGGCACCCTTCATCCCGACATGGCTCGGGATTTATACACCCTACCCTCGGAGGCTTTGCTTGGCAAGTCCGCTAAGTCTTTGACCTGGGTAAGTGCTTCACCTCCCACCTTGGGTTACTCATCTGACGCTGCTCTTCCTGACTCGTCTTCCCTCTTACAGGGCCTTTGTTACGCTACGACCCTGATGGACCGGGTGCGTGACGCCGGTCGGGTCATCGGGGGCCTCATCAGCCGCAACGCCGAGCTCCGTTGCCAAGTCGAGGAGGCCCGAAAGCCGTGGCGGCCGCCGAGAAGCACGTGGCGAACACGGAGGCGGAGGCGGCTCGCCTCAGGTCGGAGCTCGAAGCATCCGGGAACTCGAATAAGGAGCTCCAAAAAACCATAAGGGTGGAGCGGACCGAGCTCCGTCTGTTGAAGACGGAGGCGGGCACCCTTAGCAAGAAACTGGAGGAGGTGAAGGCGGAGGCGAGGGCGGCTTCTGAAGCACTTGCCGAGGAGGCTCGCCTCCGACCCGACAAGGACAAGGAGCTAATCGAGACATACAAGAAGTCCGAGGGGTTCGAACTCGGGCTGACGCGCATGGGGCGGGTTTCCTTCGAATACGGATACCGGATCGCCACGTCCCGCTTCCGTGCGCACCACCTAGGCCTCGAGGTGGAGGAGGACCCTTTCACCCCTCACCCCGAGGATCTTGAGGTGGACATGCCCGAGGACGTCCCCTTCGATGACCGTCTGGACATCCCAAAGGAATAAAAAGAGTTGTATTTTTTGTTGGTTTTTTTTTTCCTAAGGTGTCGGTCGGTCTGTAAGTCGGGGTCGAGTCCTGTAATATTAACTATTCTCAAATAAAAGAACATTTTCTCATGTTGCCAATCTTCTATTCTCTTTACACGTAGAATTTCTTAAGGTTTTGGACATTCCATGTCATTGGTAAAGGACAGCCATCCATCGTGGCGAGCCGGTACGTGCCCGGTCGAACGACCCCGACGACTCGATAGGGTCCTTCCCATCTGGGGGAGAGTTTACCGTGTGCTCGGGTTAGGTTACTCACCTCGACCCTGCGTAGCACCAGATCCTCCAGTCTAATAGGTCGGGGACGTACCTTCCTATTATAAATCCTGGCCACAGCTCTTTTATATGAGAGGGCCTTCAGGTGCGCGTCAGCTCGCCTCTCCTCGAGCAAGTCCAATCCGGCCCGGAGACCCTCGGTCGACGCACCTTCGTCATAGGACTCCGTTCGAGGGGTGGCTATCTCCACCTCAGCGGGCAAGACGGCCTCTGCGCCGAACGCCAAGCTGTACGGGGATTCCCCGTTTGCGGTTTTAGGGGTGGTCCGCAAGGACCACAAGACGCTCGGGAGTTCATCGACCCAAGCCGAACGGGCCGCAAGAGTCCTCCTCCGGAGACCGCCCAGAATGGCTCGGTTGGTTACCTTGGCCAACCCATTTGTTTGAGGGTGTGCAACCGAGCTGAACCTCAGGTGTATCCCATAATTTGCACAGAATCCCTTGAACCGAGCACTGGCGAATTACGTCTCGTTGTCCGTAATTATGACCCTGGGCAGACCAAACCGGGTGACGATGTTCTTCCACACGAATCCCTCCACTTGACGCTCCGTGATTGCCGCCAATGGTTCGGCCTCGACCCATTTGGTGAAGTAGTCTATCCCGACGATAATATATCTTCGCTGCCTCAAAGCCGGGGGGAAGGGGCCGAGAAGGTCCATTCCCCACTGCGCGAAGGGCCATGCGCAGTCCACGGGCGTAAGCGGCACTACCGGTTGCCGCGGCGTGGGTGCATGCCTCTGGCATGCATCGCACCTTTGCGCGTACAATTTTGCGTCTCGGAACATGGTGGGCCAGTAGTATCCTTGTCGGAGCACCTTAAATGCTAGGGTGCGTCCACCTACGTGTTCGCCGCAAATACCGCCGTGGACCTCGGCGAGAATCGACTTAGCCTCTTCGGGCTCGAGGCAACGTAGGAGGGGGAGCGAGTACGACCTCCTATATAGCCGGCCACCGATCTCACAGTAGCGGGCATGGGCTCGGCGCAGGCGCCGGGCTACGGTTTCATCTTCGGGGAGCATGCCATGGCGCTTAAATTGTAGCACCTCCTGCACCCATGTCGTCGGCGGGTCGGTGGTGGTCACCGCTGCAATTGTGACGGTGCGGGTGGGGAGCTCTTCCACGCCAGGCTCGTCTGAAGGGTCTGATCTCAAGGCCAGCCTTGCCAGGGCGTCTGCCTGCTCGTTCTGGCGCCTGGGTACCCTAGATAACACGAAACGGGAAAAATGGGCAGCGAGTGTTCTCACCTCCACCAGATACTTCGACATGGTCGGGTCCCGGGCCTCATACCCACTGTCGATCTACTCGGCAACCAGCTGCGAGTCGATGAGGACGTGTATGTCGTCCACCTGCATTTCGACGGCTAGCCTAAGCCCCGCCAGCAGCGCTTCGTACTCCGCCTCGTCGTTGGTGGCCTTGAACCCGAAGCGTAGGGAGCGCTCGAACGAGCGCCCATCGGGAGCCTCCAATACTAGCCCGGCCCCCGTGCCCAATCGGACGATCCATCCACATAGAGGAGCCACTCCGTTTTCACGCACTCCGGCTCCTCGCCCTTGGGCTGAGTCAATTCCGAGATAAAGTCGGCTACCGCCTGTGCTTTGATGGTGGTCCTCGGGACGTACCGAATATCGAACTCTCCGAGTTCCACTGACCACTTGAGGAGGCGACCTGCTAGGTCAAATTTAGACAACACTTGCCGGAGCGGCTGATCGGTGATTACCTCGATCGGATGAGCTTGGAAGTAGGGGCGCAGCTTCCGGGCGGCCAGCACGAGCGCCAGCGCCAGCTTCTCAATGGGGGGGTATTGCTCCTTGGGTCCGTTAAGGACGTGGCTAGTGTAGTAAACCAATTGCTGTCCTCCAGAGGCCTCCTTGATCAGGACCAAACTTACTGCATTTTGGGAGGCAGCTAGGTATATACCGAGCTTTTACCGAGGGGACACCGAAGTGAGGCGAGGGAGGGAGGCCAGGTGCTCCTTTATGCGGGCGAAGGCTTCCCCGCACTCCGCCGTCCATGCAAACTCTTTAGGATTCTTCAGGGCCCGGAAGAAGTGTAGGCACCGGTCGCCCGATCGGGATAAGAACCTTGACAGGGCGACGAGCCTCCCGTTCAGGCGCTGTAACTGCTTGATTGTCCGAGGGGCCTGCATGTAGGTGATTGCCCGTACCTTGTCGGGGTTTATGTCGATTCCCCTTTCGTGTATGATGAACCCGAGGAATTTTCCTGAGTTGACGCCGAAGGCGCATTTGGCGGGGTTGAGCCGCATGTTGTACCTTTGCAGTGTGTTGAATGTCTTGGCCAAGTCGGACAGGTGAGCTGTGGTTGTGCGACTTTTCACAATCATATCGTCGAAGTAGACCTCCATGCTTCTCCTGATCTAGTGAGCAAACATTTTATTCACGGTTCTTTGATACGTAGCCCCGGCGTTCTTCAGTCCGAACGGCATAACTTTGTAGAAGTAGACTCCTTGGTCGGTGAGGAACGTTGTATGCTACTAGTCCTCGGGTGCCATCCTGATTTGATTGTAACTAGAGAAGGCGTCCATGAATGAAAGACGGGCATGACCAGCCGTCGCGTCGACCAACTGGTCGATTCGCAGGAGGGGGTAGCAGTCCTTCGGACAAGCACGATTGAGATCGGTGTAGTCAACACACATTCTCCAATTTCCATTGGGTTTCTTCACGAGGACTACATTGGATAACCAGCATGGGTATTTGGCTTCCTCAATGAAGCCGGCCGCCAGGAGTCATTCTACTTCACCCCGAATGACCTGCTGGCATTCGGGAGCGAGACGCCGGGGCCTCTGCTTTACCGGCCGTGCATCAGGGGAAATGCACAGGTGGTGTTGAGATACTTCAGGGTCTATGTTGAATCTCAGATTTTGATGATAAAATCAATTGATGGGTTAATTGATCTAATCCATATTATTGAGTTAAGTGTGCAGGATTAACTATGATAACCAGAAAACACAAAGCAAGAATACCGGAGTCAAGTTCGATGGACGTTTAAGAGTCCGAAGAATCGTCGGAGATGCTGCCGGAACCAACCGAGAAGAAATCGGGAACCTGTCGAAATTTTTGGAAGTTCACCGAAGAGATCGTCGGAGGTTCGCGGAGATCACCGAGAAGGCTCGGCTACTCGTTAAAGTCATCACAAGATCGGGAGCTTGCTGGGAGTCTGTCGGAAGAAGTTCGTCGGAAAGCTCGCCGGAACAAGACTCGACGTTCGCAGTTGAAAACTTGCTTAGGATGTTTTTAGTTATGTAGTTCACATGTAATTAGGATTAGGATTAAGAGATAATCCTATATCCTGGTTAGGGGCCAACTAGGCCCAAAATTAGACTTGGTTTGGGCTAAATTTAAAGCCCAACCAGTGAACCGGAGGGTTTGACGGTGGCACTGCCAGACTGGGCGGTTGCACCGCCCAGCACCCGAGAGCTGGGCAGTGGCACCACTTGGCTGGGCGGTGGCACCGCCAGTCCACTGTCAGTCCACTGATCTTAGTTTTTATAATTTGAATCTAAATGAACCCCCTCCTCAAAATAGCAACTTGGATGCACCTTCTTCCGAAATTTCCTTACCCAAGGAATGGAAGTATATAGATGCTCATCCAAAGGAGCTAATTATAGGAGATACATCAAAAGGGGTTCAAACTCATTCCTCTTTCAAAAATTTTTGTGCTAATGCTGCTTTCCTTTCTCAAATCGAACCTAAATGCATTGACGAGACCATAAAAGATGATTTTTGGGTTATTGCAATGCAAGAGGAATTAAATCAATTTGAGAGGAATAAGGTATGGAAGCTTGTTCCTAGACCTAGTGACCATTTAGTCATTGGTACTAAATGGGTCTTTAGAAATAAGCAAGACGAAAATGGTATCATGGTTAGAAACAAGGCTAGATTAGTGGCCAAAGGTTTCAACCAAGAAGAAGGTATCGATTACAAAGAAACCTTCGCTCCCGTGGCTCGATTAGAAACCATAAGGATGCTCCTTGCCTATGCTAGTAGTAATAATTTTAAACTGTTTCAAATGGATGTCAAAAGTGCTTTCTTGAATGGTTTTATTTCCGAAGAAGTATATGTCGAACAATCTCTCGGATTTGAAAATTCTCTTCTTCCTAACCATGTATTCAAATTGACTAAGGCTCTCTATGGCTTGAAACAAGCTCTTAGAGCTTGGTATGAAAGGCTTAGTTCCTTTCTTATTTTAAATAATTTTACCAAAGGCAAGGTTGATACTACATTGTTTATCAAATATTTTGAAAATAATTTTCTTATTGTACAAATTTATGTTGACGATATTATTTTTGGCTCTTCGGATGAATCACTATGTGAATCATTTGCCAAATATATGAGTCATGAATTTGAAATGAGTTTAATGGGTGAATTAACTTTCTTTTTGGGATTACAAATCAAATAATTTAGTGATGGTATATTTCTTAACCAATCTAAATATATATTAGAATTGTTAAAATGATTTAACATGGATAATTCAAAAGCAATAAACACCCCTATGAGTACTTCGACTAAGTTAGATGTGGATGAAAATAGTGAAAATTTTGATAAAAAAATATATAGGGGAATGATATGTAGTCTACTCTACCTCACCGCGAAGTGTTAAAAGAATATTTAGGTAACTTAAAGGAACTCCAAATTTAGGATTGTGGTATCCAAAATCTGAAAAATACGATTTAATAGCTTATGCAGATGTCGATTTTGGCGGATGCAAGATAGATAGAAAATGTACATCCGGAACATGCCAATTTTTAGGACATGCACTTGTTTCTTGGACTTCCAAGAAACAAAATTTAGTTGCACTATCTACAGCGGAAGCCGAATACATTGCTGCAAGTGCATGCTGTGCACAAGTTGTTTGGATGAAAAATACATTATAAGACTATGGAATTCACTTCAAAAACATTGCCATAAAATGTGATAATACTAGTGCCATATGTCTTACTAAAACTCTAATTCAGCACTCTAAAACTAAGCACATCGACGTTAGGCATCATTTCATACGCGATCATGTCCTTAACAATAATGTTGTTCTAGAATTCATTGACACAAAGCATAAATTAGCAGATATATTTATAAAAGCTTTGAATGAAGACCAATTTGAATTCATTAGAAGAGAATTAGGTATGTTAAATTGTCCCTAAGAATAAACTTGTTTGAATGGATTTTCCGTAAAGTTTTTTTAATCCTCTCTCCGTTCCTCGGTGAATTTGATCCTTCTCTTTCGATTCTAAATGACACGTTAAATTACCTTATCCTATCTTGAGTCAAACACCGCTCCCATCTGATCAAGATTTATGATATTTTGTGAATCTCAAAATTGATTTTGATGGCTTGATTATGAGTTTCAAGTTGACGATTTGAATTTGAATGAGTTTGTATTCGAATTATGATCTTGACTTATTGGAGTTACTACTTGAATTTTTTTTTTAATCACAATCTCTTCCTTGTACACCTACAATTTTTGTTATTTATAGAAAGAAGAGATTTGATAAAATGGATGAACTCTGCGTAAATATTTTAGCATACTTAATTTTGAATGATAAATTTTTGTATGATCAATGCTGAATTCCTGATGTTAAAATCACAAATTATGTGCTTCAAGTCTCATTCCCTTTTTGTTGATGACAAAGGGGGAGAAGTGATGACTAAGTGATGACTTATACCATTTCAATAGCATGACTTAATGAAAATGTCTTATGCGCATCGATAACATGACTTATATGAATTACAAGAGCTTGTATAATATAAATATCTTATATGCCTTGCAAAATCCTTAAGAATATCGCAAGATTGATTGATCATATTGAAAGTATGCCTTACATCTATATCATGAAATTCGTTTTGAAAATCTTTATCTCCTGTCGTAGTAAAAATTGTCTCTTATCATTCGACTTGAAAATGATTTTCATCGAAGTTTCATATTTATTATTGCTTGATGAGAATAACGATAAGTTCTACGGTTAGAACTTATTGGTTTATGCATGAATTCAATGGGATGGAATTCAAGTGTTTTTATCTTCTCAGAATATGGCATATAGATAGGGGGAGTTATGTTTAACTCCGTCGTCAATTGATTGTCATCATCAAAAAGGGGGAGATTGTTGAATCTCAGATTTTGATGATAAAATCAATTGATGGGTTAATTGATCTAATCCATATTATTGAGTTAAGTGTGCAGGATTAACTACGATAACCAGAAAACACAAAGCAAGAATACCGGAGTCAAGTTCGATGGACGTTTAGGAGTCCGAAGAATCGTCAGAGATGCTGCCAGAACCAACCGAGAAGAAATCGGGAACCTGTCGAAATTTTCGGAAGTTCATGCGAAGAGATCGTCGGAGGTTCACGAAGATCACCGAGAAGGCTCGGCTACTCGTTAAGGTCATCACAAGATCGGGAGCTTGCTGGGAGTCCGTCGGAAGAAGTTCGTCGGAAAGCTCGCCGGAACAAGACTCGACGTTCGCGGTTGAAAACTTGCTTAGGATGTTTTTAGTTATGTAGTTCACATGTAATTAGGATTAGGATTAAGAGATAATCCTATATCCTGGTTAAGGGTCAACTGGGCCCAAAATTAGACTTGGTTTGGGCTAAATTTAAAGCCCAACTAGTGAACTGGAGGGTCTGGCGGTGGCACTGCCAGACTAGGCGGTTGCACCACCTAGCACTGCTTGGCTGGGCGGTGGCACCGCCAGTCCACTGTCAGTGTCAGACACTGACAGGCGGTGGCACCGCCAGCATCGAGAACCAAAGAGAATTTAAATTTTGGAGCCCAAATTTGAATCCTCTTGAGGCCTATAAATACCCCTCAAATCTCAACTGAGATTACAACTTTTTGAGAAGCAATTGATTGAGAGAAAGGTCTTAGAAAAGTCTTAGCTAGTCTTGTTTTCAATTTGCTAGTGTTCACCTCCTTCTTTCTTACTGAAAATCTGTAAGAGAGTGAACCGCTTGTAAAAAGTTGTAAGAGGGGTATTTACCCTTCCCCTTCAAGAGATTTGCTAGTGGAAGGTGGGAGCCTTATCGAAAAGTGGCCTTGCAAGTGGATGTAGGTCATTTGACCGAACCACTTTAAAATCAGCATAATCTCTAGTTTGCATTTCATTACTACTATTTACATTACTGCAAACCTTCTTACTTGCTTTATTTCCTCATTACCTTTGCTGCACAACTTTGCGAATATGCTTTCAAGTTAAGCACTTCTGAGTTCGATTTTTATCGTATGAAAGATTTGTCAAAACCGACGTTTTAATCCGCTGCACTAATTCACCACCCCCCCCCCCCCCCCTCCCCCCCTCTTAGTTGCCACTCCGATCCTAACAGTCCACACCTGCCATGTAAGTGGGAGACCAGGCGAAGACATTGACGTTCTTTTGGAGGAGGTTGATGAGCTAGGCACGATCATGCTCAGGAAGTTCCGACCCGACCTTGACAGTTCATCCGGACGCCCGTCCTACAAGGGCACATCAACGGTAGGTCCCGTTGGCTCGGGGTGTGAGGATAACTTTTTTATTTCCCAAGGGTCTTCAAGCAGGAGCTCGGCCCTCCTCCTCCTGTGCAGGGAGATCGCGGTCAAGTAGCATCGCCTTGACTCGTGGGGGTTTCCCTTGGCCTCTTCGACCCCCGCGCGGGTCGGGAACTTCACAGTCCGGTGGTAGGTAGAGATGACTGCTCTGAACTTGTTGAGGGTGGGGCGTCCTAGGATTGCATTGTACGTGGTAGGGAGGTCGACCACCAAGAAGGTTGTCATCACCGTCTTCGTCCTCGGTGCTTCATCGAGGGTTAAGGGCAGGACGGTCATGCCTAATGGCGAAATTTATTCGTCGGTGAATCCGGTGAGCGCCGAGCTCATAGGCACCAGGGCGTCGCGGGAAAGCCCGAGCTTCTGGAATGCGTCCAAATAAAGGATGTCGACCGAACTCCCGGTGTCGACCATGATCCTTTTTACTCGTGCGTTGGCGATTCTAGCGTCCACCACTAGCGCATCATCATGTTCGGGAGGTTCGGCTCTCTCAGCTGGAAACGTGACCTTGGGCGCGGGCCCGCGTCCGGGGTCTTCGGGTGTTGGGGCGCGGGCGTATGCTTTCCGCCCAGTCATACTGTTTCCCCTGGACGCAGGGCCGCCCATGATCACATCAATCTGCCTTTTGACGAGGCCCTCGGGTCGCGATGAAAGCTCTTTATTTTGCCGTATGTAGTGGCCAAGATGCCCCCTTTGAATTAGCTCCTCGATCTGTCGCTTCAGCTCGCGACACTCTTCCGTATCATGCCCATTCTGTCGATGGAAGCGGCAATATCTCGTTTTGTCCATGAGTTGCCGGGGGTTCCTCATCGGGGGGGGGGGGTTTGTAGCAGCCCCTTCCCCTGTATTTAGAGGAATATCTGAGTTCGGGATGTTCCCAAAGCAAGGGAGGGCGACCTCCGTACGGTCGGGTTGGATCGGTCCGGTCTACGTTTCAGCAGACCAGCTAGCTGCCCAATCGGTGGTTCCGTCCGGGGCCTTTTATTCTCCTCGCGTCTCCCGGTCATCCAGGCTTTTCCCGCGACATAGTGATTGGCTCGCTGGAGCATTTCCGAGACAGCGAAGGGAGGTCGTTCCACGAGGGACCAAAAGAACCTAGAGGGACCGAGACCTACCATAAATGCCTGCATCAATAAAGAGGGGTGAGCACCTGATAAGCCTCGGATTTCAGTGGCGAATCGGTTCACAAAACGAGAGAGAGGTTCGTCCTCTTTTTGGTTCAGCCCGAGGAGCAGGGCGATGGATGGCTTTGGTCGAGCCAAAGCCAAGAAGTTGAGCTCGAACTCCTCGGTGAGTTGGTCGAAGGAGGTGATTCCCCCGGTCTTCAAACTACTGTACCAAGTGCGGGCCGAGCCTCTCAGGGTCGTAGGAAACGCCCTGCACATCAGAGCGTCAGATGTTCCGTATAACGCAATCTGAGCCCGAATGGCGGCCACGTGGTCGGCAGGGTCGGTGGTGTCGTCCTAGGCGTCCAGGGAGGGGAGTCGAAAGTTCGCGGGCACCGGGTGATCCCGTATTTCGACCACGAATGGTGACCCCCGGCGCGCCTCGTCCCTAGGGTCCCCCTTTGAGGTCCGGACCTCTCTCCGTACATCTTCAAGTCATTGACTGAGAAAGTGCAGCTGGGCCCGGATAGAGCCCGTTGATTCAGCCGACATCGGCTCCTGCTCGGGTCGACCGAGAGGGTTTTCCCCTGCCCGATTTCCCGGTGGAAACACCCGAGCCAAGGATGAACCGGGGGGGGCCGAGGCAGTCGCGTGAGCTGGTGTAGGCGGGTCCAACTGACGCACAAGCTGGGCCACCGATGGGTTTGTCGCATGGGAAACGAGCGGGATTACCGTCTGCACCATTCCTGCCAAGGCCCGGACTTGAAGGGCGAGGTCCTGAAAGGCTTCAGATGACACGAGTGAGGGGACACTCGGGGCGCCCTCGGGGGGAAGTAGGCCCGGGTCGTTGAACAAATGCCAATAGCGTTCTGAGGTCATGCGGGATCGTCCGCCCTCGGCTCGTTGCGCGAGGGGTGCTCGGTCGGCGCCGGCGCCCCTGCTAAGAATAGTCCCTCGGCAGGGGCTTCGTCGGGGTCGGTTAGGGGATCCCTCGACATTCAGGGCCCTCCTTCTAGCGCCAATCTGTTGGTGTAAACAACTTTGTGCCATGTCTCAGGGCCGACGCGGCTTGGTTCGGGGCTGAATGGCGGTGATCTTTGCTCGAGGTCTCTCGGGATTGCCGAAGTGACCGACCGCACGGATCGGATCACGTCTGGGTTCGTCGGGATGTCCCGGGGGGAAGGCGCCCTCTCCTTGCGTCCCGGGGAAATATCTTCATCTCCTCACCTGCACACAGGTCGAGTCGGAAGCTCAGCCCGACCCCTCCGACGATCAAGTTAGTAATGTGGAGTGGAGTTTGTTATCTATGTTAGTGTTCCCCCTCCTTTCTATGTTAGTGTTCCCCCTCCTTTCCATTTGGAATGCAGGGGTATTTATAGGGAAGCTTACTGTTTCCTGATATGTCCACTTGCAGGGAGCAAGCTTATACTTCTGGTAGCGTCTGACACTGGTGTTGGCGTGGCGTGAAGGATCGAGTCTGAACAGGTCGTTAATGGGCCTCGGTGCGCGTTCTGGTTCATCTGACCAGGTTCCGCCGAGTCATTTGAGGCGTGTGGCGTCGTCCGGGACAACTGACGTATGCGCAGGTCTTGTCGCCATTTATTATCCTCATCAAGCCTTGTATGTTCATGAAGGTAAGTGTGAACACTATAACCTTTTTGGTGTTGTATGTGGATGACATCCTAATCATTAGTAATGATGTAGGAATGTTTTCCATAGTAAAGGCTTGGCTATCTAAACATTTCTCCATAAAAGACTTAGAAGAAGCATCCTACATCATAGGGATTCAAATCTATAGAGATAGATCCAAAAGAATGCTTAGCTTGTCTCAATCTAGGTATATAGACACCATTGTTAAAAGGTTTAGGATGAAAAATTTCAAGAGAGATCTCATGCCGTGACATGGGATATTGCTTTCTAGAAGTATATTCATAAGGACTCTTGAAGAAAGGGCAGACATGGATAAGATTGTTAGGATCAAGAGCACTAAGAGGGGGGGGTGAATTAGTACAGCGGAAATCTTTCACTATTAAAATCGAAAGCTGCGTTCGTTTGATAAAAATGATTTCGATGTAAAAGCCGATTCTAAGATTACTTTAACTTAAGATTAAGCGAGATGACGTTAAAGTAAATCTACGAAGGTAGTTTACAGTTTATGATGAAAATCATAATGCAAGCGCAAACTGAAATGCGACGTTCGTACGATAAAACCGGTTTACGTCTAAATGCCAATTTTGAAGATACTGAACTTTGAGATATGTTTTATAAATGCGTAGAAGGCAGTTTGCAGTTATGATTGAAATCAAAACATAAACGTAAACTGAAATGTAATGATCGTACGAAAAAGTCGATTTACGTCTAAATGCAAATTCGAAAAGCTCTGAACTTAGAAACTCGTTCGTAAAAGCGCAGAAGGCAGTAGCTGTTGAATCTCGTATTTTGATGATGAAACTACTTGATATATGTTTATGATTTAATCTGCGTTTTGAGTGACACAGGATGCTTTGATCAGGATGAGACAATTAAAGCAGGAACATCATGTTGTGCCGGAGGAACATGTCAGAAGATTGGACGTCGGGCCGGTGGATCGGTCGACGTATCGACAGTAGGCTTCGGGCCATGGACTCGGGCATCGGGCCAAGAAGAGCGGGTATTGTGCCAAGGATATCGGAGTTGCAGAGTCAACTGGCCGATTGGGCAATAGGCTGCAGGAAAGGACGAAGCGCCAAAGAATCGGACGAAGCGTCGAGGGACCAATGACATGCCGGACAACTTGGTTAATTGCTTAGGATTAATTGTCTCGATCGAAGTTTTTGTTTTAAGTGTGCAGGATTAAATACGATGAAAGTTAGACAAGCAGCAGGAGTTGCGCTGGAGTCAAGATCATGATCACGTTGGGAGTTCGAGAGTTCGACGGAAGTTCGGACGGTCGTCGGAGGTTCTGCGAGAACAGATCCGAGAAGTCCAGAAGCTTGCCAAGCGAAGCTCGTTGGAACTCGCCAAGTGGATCGTCGCAAAGTCCAGGAGTTTGCCGGAAGTCCGCAGAAGCATCACCGAGGGTTCATCGGATGATCGATGGAAGTTCACCGGAAACTCGCCGGAAGAAGCGATTAACGCATCGAGGCAAAGCTGCAGAAATTGTCTTAGATCTAATCGTAGTTAGCACGTTGATTAAGTTGGAAAATGGGAGGTGATCCCATTAGCTTAATCTTGGGGCAATTGGGCCCCTAAAAGACTGGAATTGGGCCGAATGGAGCTAACCATTCGGACCCTGATTGCACCAGGAGGTGCAACCGCCTAGGCCAGGAGGTGGCACCACCTGGGCTAAGTCTCCCAGCGAGACTGGGCGGTGCAACCTCCCCAGCCAGGAGGTGGCACCGCCTGAGCTCAGTCTTCGAGCAAGACTGGGCGGTGCAACCTCCCTGACAGAGAGGTGGCACCGCCTGAGCTCGGTCTTCGAGCTCTCGCAGAGAGGTGCAACCGCCTCAATCAAGAGGTGGCACCACCTGGGCTCAGTCTTCGAGCTCTGCCAGGCGGTGCAACCTCTCCAGTCAGGAGGTACAACCGCCTGATCCCGGAATTCCAGGATTTGATCGTTTTGAGCTCCAAATTTGAACTGGGTTGGGGCCTATAAATACCCCACCCATTCAGCACTGAAAGTATAGACCTACACCGAAATCTTGATCTTTTCTGTGATTCTAAGAGCTCAAAAGTGTTGTAAAGCCTTTAAGTCTCCTCCTTCTGTTCTTCAAGTTTTAAGTTGTAAAGTGAGGAGAGAAAGGTCTGTAAAGGTTGTCTCCTGAGCCTGTCAAAAGGAGAGAAACTGTAAAAGGGCAGTTGGCCTTCGCCTATTGAAGGAAGGCCTCTAGTTGACATCGGTGACCTCGTCGGTGGAGGAAGCCAAAAGTGGAGTAGGTCAAGACTGACCGAACCACTCTAAATCTCTGGTTTGCGTTTATTTTGAGCACTTTATCATTACTGCAAACCTCCTTCATAACTACTGCTCTCTGCGCTTTTACGAACAAGTTCTAAGTGCTGTTCTTTCCGAATCTGCATTCAGACGTAAATTGGTGTTTTCGTACATTATAGTTTACGTTTACGTTTTGATTCTGCAAAACTGTCTTCTGCGCCTTCACGAACAAGTTTCTAAGTGCTGATCTGTCCGAATCTGATTTCAGACGTAAACTAGTGTTTTCGTACGATATTTACATTGCAGTTTACGTTTACGCCTTGATTCTGCAAAACTGTCTTCTGCGCTTTTACGAACGAGTTTCTAAGTTCAGATCCCTTTGAAACTGCGTCTAGACGTAAAATTGCGTTTAGATGTAAAACTGCCCAAACTGTGTTTAGACGTTTTAGACGTAAACTGAGTTTAGACGTAAATCTGCGTTTAGACGTAAATCTGCGTTTAGACGTAAATCTGCATTTAGACGTAAAACTTCGTTTAGACGCAAACTACGTTTAAACGTAAAACTACGTTTTAGACGTAAACTGAGTTTAGACGTAAATCTGGGTTTAGACGTAAATCTGCGTTTAGACGTAAATCTACGTTTAGACGTAAAACTGCGTTTAGACGCAAACTGCATTTAAACGTAAATTGTGTTTAGACGTAAACTGCGTTTAGAAGTAAAACTGCGCTTAATCTTAAGTAATCTTAAAATCGGCCTTTTACATCGAAATCGTTTTTATCGAACGAACGCAGCTTTCATTTTTAATCGCTGAAAGATTTCCGCTGCACTAATTCACCCCCCCCCCCCCTCTTAGTGCTCTCGATCCTAACAATTGGTATCAGAGCGGGGTATTTCTCATTTCGGATTTACACCCGAGAGAAATGGCTCTTCAAGAGGGCTTTTCGGTCTTTCGTCCACCGTTCTTTAACGGATTGGACTATACTTATTGGAAAACTCGAATGAGAGTTTTCTTGATTTCTCTAAATCTGGATTTATGGAATATCATTGAAAATATTTTTCAACTTCCCTCTAAACCAACGAACGAATGGTCGGATTTGGAGAAGAAGTATTTCTCTTTAAATGCAAAGGCTATGAATGCCTTATTTTGCGCTTTGGACAAAAATGAGTTCAATCGGATTTCTACGTGCGAAACAGCTTTTGACATTTGGCGAACACTTGAAATCACGCACGAGGGAACTAGTAGTGTCAAAGACTCGAAAGTTAACTTTTTATTGCATGATTTCAAGCTTTTTCGAATACAACCAAGCGAGACTATAGGCGACATGTACACCCGTTTCACGGATGTCGTCAATAGTTTAAGAGCTCTTGGAAAATGTTTTTCGGACTTTGAACTCGTAAACAAGATTTTGCGTTCTCTTTCTAAGAAGGGATTCAAAAGTAACTGCAATACAAGAAGCTAAAAACCTAAACAACTTACCACTTGAAGAACTAATTGGTTCATTGATGACATATGAAATGGTGCACAATGCACATGATGAACATGTTGAACACAATCACCTTCCAAAGAACAGGAAGGATTTGGAACTCTGGACAAATGAATGCCACTTGAGCGATGACTTAAGTGATGAGGACAATGATGAACAAAACAACCTTCGAAAGAACAGGAAGGATTTGGGACAGAACATTTGAAGACTACTCGAGCATAAGCTCAAGTGATGGTGAACTTAAACTACAAATGAAACAAAAATTAAAAAGCAAAAAGAATCGAACTACTTGCTTTAAACGCAAGAAGAAGAACAAAAATTGGGATGAATCGAGCTCCTCCGAAGAAGAGAAAGTCAACAAAAGCAAGGCGGCAAACTACACCTTAACAGCTTACAATGATGAGGTAATCGAAATCCCCCTAATTTATTTTGAAATTACTTGATGCTTTCATGATGTATTTTTCTCTTTTAGTTTAGAATTAATTTTCTTAAAAATTACATGTTAAAAAAAAAATTATTATGATCATACTAAGTAATTTCGAAAATGATAATATTGCATATTTTATGATAAACAAATAAAATGATCTTGATTGAAAATATGAAATCATGGTTAAGAAGTAATAATGTGTATTACGTTGATTTCCATTGTTATTTCTCGATTTTGATTAAAGATCATGTTTGATTTGAAGAAATGCATAATGATGAAATTAAATATTTTGATTAACAATTTTATGCATGAGATTTTAAGCCGATGATAAGCATGTGTTATTCTCATGAGTATATTTGAAAAACTATGGCAAAAATGTGCCCGAATGCATGAACGTGTTAAGATTATTTTTCGGACATTCTTGATTCAATGTTCAAAACACTTAATTGCCATGATGATTTTACACTATAACATGTTGGAAATTATATGTTTTGGATACATAAATTTTTATGATCATGAGCATGTTTTATCTTCATAATTGAACTTGAAAATCTATAGCAAAATCTTATCCGAATGCATGAAAGTACTAATTTCATTTTCGGATTCACTTAACAATTGGTATCCTAACAATCGGATTTTCTCATACACTTTTGAAAAATATTTCTCTAAAATGGATTTGATGAAATGATTCCTGCTTATAAATTCCATCTTGAAATATGAATGATAGTGTCTTTGCTTGCAAAGATTTGTTTCACATACATATCTCCTATGATTCATGTGCAGAAAAAGAATTTATAAATCATAATACAATGAGATTTCTTATGCAAAAATAAAGTGCTTTTGTGATTCTTTGCTAAAGAGAATAATTATTAAAATCATGATCTTGATAATTATAACATGAAGCTCTTTATAAATCAAGATCGCTCATTATGCTCCCTACATTTATCAAAAAGGAGTTCTTCAAATGAAATGCAACTTGTCTTTTGATTTCATGATATTTTGTGAATTTCGAAATTAATTTTAATGACTTGATTATGAGTTTCAAGTTGATGATTTGATTTGAATAAGTTATGTCTAAATCATAATCATGATCTTGCAAAATTGAAATCACAAATAATATCTTTTGGTATTCATGAATTGATACTCACAATATGAAAGTATTGGTATTCATGACTTGATTTTGATTGAAACATTACATGCTTAAATTAATCATTCTTCTATGTTTCAAAAATTCTTTAAATGCCTTATGTGATGACTAAAAATTAATTTGCTTTATGATGAATCACGAATCATAACTTGATCTATGATATTGAAATATTTTAATCATGATTCTTGGTTATATAATTCCTTTGCCCTATTAAAAGGATTTGTTGAATGGATCATGTCCTTCTTGAACTTTCTTGATATCATGACAACATTTTGTAATATGGCCTGTATAATAATTAAAAAATTTTTTGGCCATTGATTTCTCCCTTCTTTTCGACAAAAACAAAGGGGAGAAAGCTTTTGCTAGTCAGAACATGCAAAGAAAAGCAAGTGCAATCTTGCACATGAAGCAAGTGTTGAATTGCCATGATTGAACCTAAGAATCTTGCTATGCTTTTGTGCTTATATGTTGTGATAAAAATATAGCTTCATGTTATAAAAACTTGCATATATTTTAAAATAGCTAGAGCTACTTCTCCTTTTGTTGATGATAAAGGGGGAGAAATATATGAATTGATATGATTGCCATATTTGCAATACTTGCATCATCAAGAGATATATGAATTGATGCTATGATTGCCAAATTTGCATTATGCCATGTTTGCATCATGCGTTAAGATATCAAGAACTTGTATCGTGATTTTATGCATTGATATCTTACCAAGTAATGAAATGCTACAATTGATAAACACTTGAAATAGTTGCGTTACGATATCAAAAGCTAGCACTGCAAAGGAAGCAAAAATTTGCTAGCTTCAACTTGCATATTTCAAGAAGCAAGAGTTGCCTTCTTGAACATCTCTAAATTGCTAGCTTGCAAGTTCTAAAATGTTGTAACATTGCTAGCTTGCATGTGCTATCTTGTATGTCATAAAACTTGCATATCTAAAACTTGATAGCTTGAATGTTCTAAGCATGATGTAACATTTGCTAAATCTTCTGACTTCAAAACTGCATGATGATAAAACTTGATATTATGTTTTTCATGCAATGAGTTGAACCAATATCACAAACACTTGATTGTGATACTTCTCCTTTTTGTTGATGACAAAGGGGGAGAAGTATGTTGATGAAAGTATGTTGATGACATGACATGTGATGCATAAGTTTATGCATATGTTCATGTTGACGTGTTGCAAGTATTCATGATGAATATTGCAATGACTTGAATTCAGTTTGAATTCAAGGTTTTATCAATATGGCATATTGATAGGGGGAGTTTGTTTAAACTCTGGGAGTTAAGGTTAACTCCGTTTATGATGACATGTTGCTTAGATTTTTGAATCTAAGAGTTTCTATCAATATGGCATATTGATAGGGGGAGTTTGTTTAAACTCCGGGAGTTAAGTTTAACTCCGTTATCAAGTGGTTGTCATCATCAAAAAGGGGGCGATTGTTGAATCTCGTATTTTGATGATGAAACTACTTGATATATGTTTATGATTTAATCTGCGTTTTGCGTGACGCAGGATGCTTTGATCAGGATGAGACAATTAAAGCAGGAACATCATGTTGTGCCGGAGGAACATGTCAGAAGATTAGAAGTCGGGCCGGTGGATCGGTCGACGTATCGACAGTAGGCTTCGGGCCATGGACTCGGGCATCGGGCCAAGAAGAGCGGGTATTGTGCCAAGGATATCGGAGTTGCAGAGTCAACTGGCCGATTGGGCAATAGGCTGCAGGAAAGGACGATGCGCCGAAGAATCGGACGAAGCGTCGAGGGACCAATGACATGCCGGACAACTTGGTTAATTGCTTAGGATTAATTGTCTCGATCGAAGTTTTTGTTTTAAGTGTGCAGAATTAACTACGATGAAAGTTAGACAAGCAGCAGGAGTTGCGCCGGAGTCAAGATCATGATCACGTTGGGAGTTCGAGAGTTCGACGGAAGTTCGAACGGTCGTCGGAGGTTCTGCGAGAACAGATCTGAGAAGTCCAGAAGCTTGCCGAGCGAAGCTCGTTGGAACTCGCCAAGTGGATCGTCGCAAAGTCCAGGAGTTTGCCGGAAGTCCGCAGAAGCATCACCGAGGGTTCATCGGATGATCGATGGAAGTTCGCCGGAAACTCGCCGGAAGAAGCGATTAACGCACCGAAGCAAAGCTGCAGAAATTGTCTTAGATCTAATCGTAGTTAGCATGTTGATTAAGTTGGAAAATGGGAGGTGATCCCATTAGCTTAATCTTGGGGCAATTGGGCCCCTGAAAGACTGGAATTGGGCCGAATGGAGCTAACCATTCGGACCTTGATTGCACCAGGAGGTGCAACCGCCTAGGCCAGGAGGTGGCACCGCCTGGGCTAAGTCTCCCAGCGAGACTGGGTGGTGCAACCTCCCCAGCCAGGAGGTGGCACCGCCTGAGCTCAGTCTTCGAGCAAGACTGGGCGGTGCAACCTCCCTGACAGAGAGGTGGCACCGCCTGAGCTCGGTCTTCGAGCTCTGGCAGAGAGGTGCAACCGCCTCAATCAAGAGGTGGCACCGCCTGGGCTCACTCTTCGAGCTCTGCCAGGCGGTGCAACCTCTCCAGTCAGGAGGTACAACCGCCTGATCCCGGAATTCTGGGATTTGATCGTTTTGAGCTCCAAATTTGAACTGGGTTAGGGCCTATAAATACCCCACCCATTCAGCACTGAAAGTATAGACCTACACCGAAATCTTGATCTTTTCTGTGATTCTAAGAGCTCAAAAGTGTTGTAAAGCCTTTAAGTCTACTCCTTCTGTTCTTCAAGTTTTAAGTTGTAAAGTGAGGAGAGAAAGGTCTGTAAAGGTTGTCTCCTGAGCCTGTCAAAAGGAGAGAAACTGTAAAAGGGCAGTTGGCCTTCGCCTATTGAAGGAAGCCTCTAGTTGACGTTGGTGACCTCGTCGGTGGAGGAAGCCAAAAGTGGAGTAGGTCAAGACTGACCGAACCACTCTAAATCTCTGGTTTGCGTTTATTTTGAGCACTTTATCATTACTGCAAACCTCCTTCATAACTACTGCTCTCTACGCTTTTACGAACAAGTTCTAAGTGCTGTTCTTTCCGAATCTGCATTCAGACGTAAATCGGTGTTTTCGTACATTACAGTTTACGTTTACGTTTTGATTCTGCAAAACTGTCTTCTGCGCCTTCATGAACAAGTTTCTAAGTGCTGATCTGTCCGAATCTGATTTTAGACGTAAACCAGTGTTTTCGTACGATATTTACATTGCAGTTTACGTTTACGCCTTGATTCTGCAAAACTGTCTTCTGCGCTTTTACGAACGAGTTTCTAAGTTCAGATCCCTTTGAAACTGCGTCTAGACGTAAAATTGCGTTTAGACGTAAAACTGCCCAAACTGTGTTTAGACGTTTTAGACGTAAACTGAGTTTAGACGTAAATCTGCGTTTAGACGTAAATCTACGTTTAGACGTAAATCTGCGTTTAGACGTAAATCTGCGTTTAGACGCAAACTACGTTTAAACGTAAAACTGCATTTTAGATGTAAACTGAGTTTAGACGTAAATATGCGTTTAGACGTAAATCTGCGTTTAGACGTAAATCTGCGTTTAGACGTAAAACTGCGTTTAGACGCAAACTGCATTTAAACGTAAATTGTGTTTAGACGTAAACTGCGTTTAGAAGTAAAACTACGCTTAATCTTAAGTAATCTTAAAATCGGCCTTTTACATCGAAATCATTTTTATCGAACGAACGCAGCTTTCATTTTTAATCGCTGAAAGATTTCTGCTGCACTAATTCACCCCCCCCCTCTTAGTGCTCTCGATCCTAACAGTAGCTATTTAGGAGGTTTGCAGTAAAGATAAAATGCTCAAAGTAAAAGCAAACCGAGATTTAGAGTGGTTCGGTCAATCTTGACCTACTCCACTTTTGGCTTCCTCCACCGACGAGGTCATCGACGTCAACTAGAGGCCTTCCTTCAATAGGCGAAGGCCAACCACCCTTTTACAATTTCACTCCTTTTGACGGGCTTAGGAGACAACCCTTATAGAATTTTCTCTCCTCTCTTTATAACTCAGAACTTGGAAGAAAAGAGGGAGAAGAACTTTTGGCCTTTAGAACAATTTTGAGCTCTAAAAATCACAGAAAAAGATCAAGATTTCGGTGTATGTCTGTGCTCTTTCAGTGCTGAATGGGTGGGGTATTTATAGGCCCCAACCCAATTCAAATTTGGAGCTCAAAACTGTCAATTCCCGGAATTTCGGGATCAGGCGGTTGCACCTCCTAACTGGAGCGGTTACACCGCTTGGCAGAGCTCGAAGACTGAGCCTCTGGGCGGTGCCACCTCCTGTCAGGGGCGGTTGCACCTCCTGCCAGAGCTTGAAGACTGAGCTCAGGCGGTTGCACCTCCTGACTGAGGCGGTTGCACCGCCTGCCAGAGCTCGAAGACTGAGCTCAAGCGGTGCTACCTCCTGTCAAGGGAGGTTGCACCGCCCAGTCTCGCTCGGAGACTGAGCCCTAGGCGGTGCCACCTCCTGGCTGGGGCGGTTGCACTGCCCAGTCTCGCTCGGAGACTTAGCCTAGGCGGTGCTACCTCCTGGCTTGGGCGATTGCACCTCCCACAGCAATCAGGGTCCGAATGGGTTGATCCATTCGGCCCAATTTTGGGTCTTTCAGGGGCCCAATTGCCCCAAGATTAAGTTAATGGGATCACCTCCCATTTCCAACTTAATCATTGTGCTAACTATGATTTTTCCTAAGACATTTACTGTAACTTGCTCCGTTGCGTCAATCGCTTCTTCTAGCGAGCTTCCGGCGAACTTCCGTCGATCACCCGATGAACCCTCGGTGATGCTCCTGCGGACTTCCGGCAAACTCCTGGACTTGCGACGATCCACTTGGCGAGTTCCGATGAGCTTCTTTGGCAAGCTCATGGACTTCTCGGATTTGTTCCCTTAGAACCTCCGACGACAGTCCGAATTTCCGTCGAACTCTCGAACTCCCAACGTGATCATTGTCTTGACTCCGGCGTAACTCCTGCTGTATGTCTTACTTTCATCGTAGTTAATCCTGCATATGTAAACAAAACCTCGATCGAGACAATTAATCCTAAGCAATTAACCAAGTTGTCCAGCATGTCATTGGTCCCTCGACGCTTCGTCCGATTCTTCGGCGCATCGTCCTTTCCTGCACCTATTGCCCAATCGGCCAGTTGGCTCTGCAACTCTGATATCCTTGGCACAATACCCGCTCTTCTTGGCCCGATGCCCGAGTCCACGGCCCGTAGCCTTCTGTCGATACGTCGACCGATCCACTGGCCCGACGTCCAATCTTCTGACATGTTCCTCCGGCACAACATGATTTTCCTGCTTTAATTGTCTCATCCTGATCGGTGCATCCTGCGTCACTCAAAACCCAGATTAAATCATAAACATATATCAAGTAGTTTCATCATCAAAATACGAGATTCAACAATCTCCCCCTTTTTGATGATGACAACCACTTGATGACGGAGTTAAACTTAACTCCCGGAGTTTAAACAAACTCCCCCTATCAATATGCCATATTGATAAAACCTTGAATTCAAACTGAATTCAAGTCATTGCAATATTCATCATGAATACTTGCAACACGTCATCATGAACTTATGCATAAACTTATGCATAACATCATACTTCTCCCCCTTTGTCATCAACAAAAAGGAGAAGTACCACAATCAAGCGTTTGTGATATTGGTTCAACTCATTGTATGAAAAACATAATATTAAGTTTTATCATCATGCAAGTTTTCTATTTTCAAATATCAACATGTAAAATTGCGATGTAAGCTTTTGATATCATAACGCAAACTCTTCAAGTGTTTATCAATTGTAGCATTTCATCACATGGTAAGATATCAACGCGTAAAATTACGATACAAGTTCTTGACATCTTAACACATGATGCAGACATGGCATAATGCAAATTTGGCAATCATAGCATCAGTGTTCATAGCATCAATTTATATATTTCTCCCCCTTTGTCGTCAACAAAAAGAAGAACGATATAAGCAAAATTTAAATATAAGTGCGATGCCATAAGCAGGTTCATATCATTTTTCAACAAAAAGTGATAAGATACCAAATATTCAAACATTTCAAGGAAAACATGACATGGAGATAGCTTTGAAAACTTTTTCCATTTTATTTGTTATTTTCTTTTTACATGACGGAGGAAAGCTATTTCTGAGCTTACTCGAATGAAGTTAAAATCGATAAGATATTAAAGCACGCTTCATTTTTACAAGTATCAAGATATGTATCAAATCCTTGTACGTAAAAATGACTTCCTTTTTCAAGAAGGAATTTATAAGCAGGAATCATTTCATCAAATCCATTTCTCAAAACAAAATATTGTTCACATGATAAGTGTATAAGAGATGTATTTGCTGATTGATTCCATATGTAAAAAATTAATGATATGAATTAAACTTGATATGACATATGCTTATTAAGTCTGGAAGAGGATAATTCGAAAATCCAATTGTTAGGATGCCAATAGTTAAGAGAATCCGAAAATGAAATTAACACTTTCATGCATTCGGACAAGGCTGTGCTATTGATTTTCAAATACAATCATGAGGACAAAACATGCTTATTATCATGGAAATTTTTGTATCCAAAGCACATAATTTCCACCTTGTTATTAGGGCATGTAATTGTGTAAAATCATCATGACAGTCGAGTGATTTGATCATTCAATCAAGAAAGTTTGAAAATTAATTTTAACAATTTCAATCATTCGGACATATTTTTGCCATAGTTTTTCAAATACAATTATGAAGATAAGACATGCTCATCATCATGATAGTATGATAGCAAGTTTACAATATACAAGCTAGCAAAAAACTTTTCAACATTTTAAGACATGAAAGCTAGCAATTTTCTCTTTGAGATATGCACATTAGCAACTCTTTCTCCCCCTATGTCATTGGGAAAGAGAAGGGAAGACCCTTTACATTAATTTCTAAATCATGACAAGGGAAGGTTTCAATCTTATTTGTGCATCATTATATTTTCAAATTCGAACATGCACAATTTCAAAAACCTTATATTTCATTCATGCATGATACTGAATAAATCAATCAATATTATGAGCATATCATACATGATACTTAAATTTTTAATTATTTATCAATATTTTGATCATGATACCAAACATTCATCATTTAGAGTATTCATGACATTAAATCAACATACATCATTTTAGTAACAACTCATAGCATTTTAAATCATGATTTACATCATATGCAATACATCACATCATAATTAAAAAGCTCAAGTATTGCATGCATCATTGCAAATCATAAATGCTTCATATCATGATGGTATCAATTTTGTCAAATTATATCTTACCATGCATGATCATAACTTTTCATTTGTATACATCAAAATAAATTAATGAATATTTCATGTATTCATATCATCACATAATGAATATCAAGAAGAGTTGGTAATGAGATTTACGAATCATGTAGACAAATTATGAATATTAAGAGACATATTATGATTCTTTTTAGATAACTCAAATAGCAAAAAGAAAGAATCACAGTAAGTTATTTTGATTTATAAAAAGAATTCTCAAGTTATAATTCCAAGAAATCACGATTCATTTCAATAAATTTTAATAAGAACACATCATCAAAATCTCAACATTACTTTCAAGAGATTCAAAATGGCATAGATAATTTTATTGATCTCTTAGTGAAAAAGTCAATACGGTAGAGAAAAATAAATTTTCAAGAAAAATACTTTTCTCTTTTTAGTTGTTTTAGTTCATATGATTTTATTTCATCTATGCCAAACATGTAGCATGTTTTAAAATCGAAAGTGCAAGTTTTATTACGACAAAGATCAATAAGGCACTTTCATTACCGTGAAAATCGAAAATTGCAAGATTCATCATCCATAATTATAAAACCAATAAACATGATTTTTAAAATCTCATGCATAGAATAAAATCATAGTATCAAAACATCATTATATCATCAAGCATGATTTCATATTTTCAATCAAAATCATTTTGTTTGTTTATCATAAAATATGTATTTTTCATGATTATTTTCAAAACTACTAGCATGATCATAAATTTTGCATTTTCATCATTTTTTTTTACATGTAATTTTCAAGAAAATTAATTCTATATTAAAAAGAAAATGTATTATGAAGAGCATCATGTAATTTCGAAATAATTCAAGAGAGTTGAGTTACTTACCTTGTAGTCGAAGCCCGTCAAAGCCCAATTCGCCGTTTCACCTTTGGAAGTTCTTGATTCATCCTTGGTTGCCTTCCTCTTATTTGGCCTCTTCCTTCGTTCAAGTTCATTGTCTATTTTAGATTTTTATTTAATAAACTTATTAAGATTTAGTGTTCGAAGTTCAAGTTCATCATTGTCCTCATCACTTGAGTCATTGCTCAAGTGGCATTCATTTGTCCGGAGTTCCAAATCCTTCCTGTTCTTTGGAAGGTGATTGTGTTCAACATGTTCATCATGTGCATTGTGCACCATTTCATATGTCATCAACGAACCAATTAGTTCTTCAAGTGGTAAGTTGTTTAGGTTTTTAGCTTCTTGTATTGCAGTTACTTTTGAATCCCACTTCTTAGAAAGAGAACGCAAAATCTTGTTTACGAGTTCAAAATCCGAAAAACATTTTCCAAGAGCTCTTAAACTATTGATGACATCCGTGAAACGGGTGTACATGTCACCTATAGTCTCGCTTGGTTGCATTCGAAAAAGCTCAAAATCATACAATAAAAAGTTAACTTTCGAGTCTTTGACTCTACTAGTTCCCTCGTGCGTGATTTCAAGTGTTCGCCAAATGTCAAAAGCCGTTTCGCACGTAGAAATCCGATTGAACTCATTTTTGTCCAAAGCGCAAAATAAGGCATTCATAGCCTTTGCGTTTAAAGAAAAATACTTCTCCAAATCCGACCATTTGTTCATCGGTTTAGAGGGAAGTTGAAAACCGTTTTCAATGATATTCCATAAATCCAGATTCATAGAAATCAAGAAAACTCTCATTCGAGTTTTCCAATAAGTGTAGTCCAATCCGTTAAACAACGGTGGACGAACAACCGATAAGCCCTCTTGAAGAGCCATTTCTCTCGGGTGTAAATCCGAAATGAGAAATACCGGGCTCTGATACCAATTGTTAGGATCAAGAGCACTAAGAGGGGGGGGGGGGTGAATTAGTGCAGCAGAAATCTTTCACTATTAAAATTGAAAGCTGCGTTCGTTTGATAAAAATGATTTCGATGTAAAAGCCGATTCTAAGATTACTTTAACTTAAGATTAAGCGAGATGATGTTAAAGTAAATCTACGAAGGTAGTTTGCAGTTTATGATGAAAATCATAATGCAAGCGCAAACTGAAATGCGACGTTCGTACGATAAAACCGGTTTACGTCTAAATGCCAATTTTGAAGATACTGAACTTTGAGATATGTTTTATAAATGTGCAGAAGGCAGTTTGCAGTTATGATTGAAATCAAAACGTAAACGTAAACTGAAATGTAATGATCGTACGAAAAAGCTGATTTACGTCTAAACGCAGATTCGGAAAGCTCTGAACTTAGAAACTAGTTCGTAAAAGCGCAAAAGGCAGTAGCTATTTAGGAGGTTTGCAGTAAAGATAAAATGCTCAAAGTAAATGCAAACCGAGATTTAGAGTGGTTTGGTCAATCTTGACCTACTCCACTTTTGGCTTCCTCCACCGACGAGGTCACCGACGTCAACTAGAGGCCTTCCTTCAATAGGCGAAGGCCAACCACCCTTTTACAGTTTCACTCCTTTTGACGGGCTTAGGAGACAACCCTTACAGAATTTTCTCTCCTCTCTTTACAACTCAGAACTTGGAAGAAAAGAGGGAGAAGAACTTTTGGCCTTTACAACAATTTTGAGCTCTAAGAATCACAGAAAAAGATCAAGATTTCGGTGTATGTCTGTGCTCTTTCAGTGCTGAATGGGTGGGGTATTTATAGGCCCCAACCCAATTCAAATTTGGAGCTCAAAACTGTCAATTCCCGGAATTACGGGATCAGGCGGTTGCACCTCCTGACTGGAGCGGTTGCACCGCCTGGCAGAGCTCGAAGACTGAGCCTCTGGGCGGTGCCACCTCCTGTCAGGGGCGGTTGCACCTCCTGCCAGAGCTCGAAGACTGAGCTCAGGTGGTTGCACCTCCTGACTGAGGCGGTTGCACCGCTTGCCAGAGCTCGAAGACTGAGCTCAAGCGGTGCTACCTCCTGTCAGGGGAGGTTGCATCGCCCAATCTCGCTCGGAGACTGAGCCCCAGGCGGTGCCACCTCCTGGCTGGGGCGGTTGCATCGCCCAGTCTCGCTCGGAGACTTAGCCTAGGCGGTGATACCTCCTGGCTTGGGCGGTTGCACCTCCCACAGCAATCAGGGTCCGAATGGGTTGATCCATTCGGCCCAATTTTGGGTCTTTCAGGGGCCCAATTGCCCCAAGATTAAGTTAATGGGATCACCTCCCATTTCCAACTTAATCATTGTGCTAACTACGATTTTTCCTAAGACATTTACTGTAACTTGCTCCGGTGCGTCAATCGCTTCTTCCAGCGAGCTTCCGACGAACTTCCGTCGATCATCCGATGAACCCTCGGTGATGCTCCTGCGGACTTCCGGCAAACTCCTGGACTTGCGACGATCCACTTGGCGAGTTTCGATGAGCTTCTTTGGCAAGCTCATGGACTTCTCGGATTTGTTCCATTAGAACCTCCGACGACAATCCGAACTTCCGTCGAACTCTCGAACTCCCAACGTGATCATTGTCTTGACTCCGGCACAACTCCTGCTACATGTCTTACTTTCATCGTAGTTAATCCTGCACATGTAAACAAAACTTCGATCGAGACAATTAATCCTAAGTAATTAACTAAGTTGTCCGGCATGTCATTGGTCCCTCGACGCTTCGTCCGATTCTTCGGCGCATCGTCCTTTCCTGCGGCCTATTGCCCAATCGGCCAGTTGGCTCCACAACTCCGATATCCTTGGCACAATACCCGCTCTTCTTGGCCCGATGCCCGAGTCCATGGCCCGAAGCCTTCTGTCGATACGTCGACCGATCCACCAGCCCGACGTCCTATCTTCTGACATGTTCCTCCGGCACAACATGATTTTCCTGCTTTAATTGTCTCATCCTGATCGGTGCATCCTGCGTCACTTAAAACACAGATTAAATCATAAACATATATCAAGTAGTTTCATCATCAAAATACGAGATTCAACAAAGATATCCTATGTCTTAGCGATAAAGTCTATCATATATGTTGTGCTTTGTACCAGGCCTGATATAGCACATGCTTTGAGTGTCATGAGCAAGTATCAGATAGATCCAGGCTTGGAGCACTAAAAAGCAGTAAAGTATATCATTAAGTACCTGAAAAGGACTAAGGATCTTTTACTAGTATATGAAGGTAATAGCCTCAAGTTTGAGGGTTACACGAACTCGAGTTTCTAGTCTGATGTCGATGACAGCAAGTCTAACTTAGGATATGTGTTCACCCTGAATGGAGGAGCAGTATGCTAGAAGAGTTCAAAGTAAGATACTACTACTGACTCGACCATAGAGGCAGAGTACATTACTATGGCAGAGGTAGCAAAGGAGAGAGCCTAGATGAAGAAGTTCATCACAGATCTAGGAGTCATACTGAGCAATAAGGAGCCAATTCTCTTATATTGTGATAACAATGGGGTGATTGCTCAAGCGAAGGAATTAAGGTCTCATCAAAAGTCTAAGTACATTCTAAGGAGGTTTCACCTGATCAGAGATATCGTGGCCCGAGGAGAAGTAGTAGTGGAAAGAGTTCCGTCCGAAGATAATATCACAGATCTACTAAAAAGTCATTGTCTCATATTATCTTTAAGTGTCATAGGGGTTTGATGGGGATTAGATATATAGGTGATTAGCTTTAGGTCAAGTGGGAGATTGCTAGTCATAGGTATCCTACAAGTCATTCACATAAGTGATGACACATATAATATAATACGTATTCTTTTGGTTATTATATTATTTGATATTTTTCACTTTATCTTGCATGGTGCATACATTATGATATCTGTGGATCTGTGCAATGAGAATTGGATCGTGATGAGATCATAATAATGAGACCGATTCACCATTAAACATAGATTCAAAATAATCCTGGTCGTAGGTCATTTGAGAGGGACATTAAGATAACCAGATATATTAGTGTGTTGTACACCCATCTATATGATGGAGGCAATTGATCTCATAGCTGCTCATGTGGGGATACTAGAGATACTGCGTAGGTGCTCATTAGAGAATGAGTTCACTAATTGATCCGCTCACGAAATATTGGATGGTTGATGATACCTCATTATCAGACAACGATTCTGTCATCCCAATTGTATATCTGGTTCTTACACTTGAGACATGTTAGAACCCTTGCAGATTCTAAACTTGGGGTTGATCTCTTTAGGGGATCGGCCTCCTTGGAACTCTATAGGGGTTCCTCCCTCCAAGTTGCTGCTCAAAGGCTGCAGAAAAGATTCATCTATTGCTTATGAAAAGAGAAGGAATACATGGCTATTTATAGGGCTTCTAAACCCTAACTCCTAATAGGACTCCTACTTAAGACTCTTACTTCTAACCAACTCCTAGTAGGACTCCTAGTTAAGACTCCTATTCCCTTACAACTCCTAATTCTTCTTTAAGAAAACACCTCCTACATGAATGCCCCTCTCAATTAGGACTCTCTTAGCTAGAATCCTAACAGTTTTACATGAATGTCCCTCTCAATTAGGACTCTCCAAGCTAGAGTCCTAACAGACCCGCCCTCTTCAAATCAGCCTTGTCCTCGAGGCTGATGATTCATGAATTCTGGAAATTTGATCTTCATGTCGTCATAGTTCTCCCAAGTGGCATCTTCTATTGGTAGGTTCGCCCATTGTATTAGCACTTTATTAGTGGGTCGTCGTCGTCGAGTCACGATCTGTCGATCAATAATGGCACTTGGCAGGGTCTAGAGTTCTCTTTGGGTAGTCATATTTGGTGGATGGCTTTGGGCTGTCTCCAAGCACCTATTTAAAACTTCTGTATGGCTGTTGGTTTGTGGGTGATATGTCATACTCCTTTTCAATTTAGTACCCTGCATATGGAATAACTTTGTCCAAAATCTGCTCTTGAAGATGCAAGTAGAATTTGTCACAAGCACATTGCGTCCCTTATAGCATAATTCTTTTGAGTCCCGATTGTAATGAGCCACGGAGCTTGGTGCTTCCTCCAATTTTTTTTTTTGGGAGCCTAGAAATGGGAGGTGATCCCATTAACTTAATCTTGGGACAATTGGGCTCTTAACAGACCCAAATTGGGCCGAATGGATCAGCCCATTCGGACCCAGATTTCTTGGCCAAAGGTGGCACCGCTTGAGTCGGCGGTGGCACCGCTCAGGGCTCAGTCTTCGAGCTCTGGTTGGGCGGTGCAACTGCCTCTGACAGAGGTGCAACCGCCTGAGCTCGGTCTCTGAGCTCTGGTTGGGCGATGCAACCGCCCCAATCAGGCGGTAGCACCTCCTGAGCTTAGTCTCTGAGCTCTGGCAAGTGGTGCAACTGCCCCTGACAAGAGGTGGCACCGCCTAGAGGCTCAGTCTTCGAGCTCTACTAGGCGGTGCAACCGCTAGACCCCGGAATTCCAGGAGATGATAGTTTTGAGCTCGAAATTCAAATTGGGTTAGGGCCTATAAATACCCCACCCTTTCAGCAATGAAAGAGCAACCAAAGACCACCGAAATTCTGATCTTACTCTGTGATTTTTAGAGCTCAAAAGTGTTGTATGAGTTAAAAGTTCTTCTCCCTCTTTTCTTCCAAGTTCTGATATTTCAAGATAGGAGAGAAAAGTTTGTAAGGGTTGTCTCCTCAGCCCGTCAAAAGGAGTGAAACTGTAAAAGGGTGGTTGGCCTTCGCCTATTGAAGGAAGGCCTCTAGTGGACGTCGGTGACCTCGTTGGTGGAGGAAGCCAGAAGTGGATGTAGGTCAAGATTGACCGAACCACTCTAAAATCGCAGTGCTCTCTGGTTTGCATTTACTTTGAGCATATTATCTTTACTGCAAACCTCCTCAATAGCTTACTACCTTCTGCGCATTTACGATCGTGTTTCAAAGTTTAGTATTTTCCGAATCGGTGTTTAGACGTAAATAAGTTTTATCGTATGAACATCATATTTCAGTTTGTGCTTACATTCTGATTTCCATCATAACTGCAAACTACCTTTATAGATTCGCTTTAACTGCATCTTGCTTGATCACAAGTTAAAGTGATTTACGAATTGGCTTTTTTACCGAAATCGCTCTTATCGTACAAACGCAGTTTTAATCGTCGAAAGTTTTCTACTGCACTAATTCACCCCCCCCTCTTAGTGCTCTTGATCCTAACATCAATAAATGATCATCCACTCTTGGTGTCATGAGAGGAATGTTAGGATCGAGAGCACTAAGAGGGGGGGGGGTGAATTAGTGCAGCGGAAATCTTTCAGCGATTAAAAACGAAAGCTGCGTTCGTTCGATAAAAACTATTTTGATGCAAAAGCTGATTCTAAGATTACTTATGATTAAGTGCAGTTTACGTCTAAACACAGTTTGCGTCTAAGCGCAGTTTACACAGTTTGCGTCTAAATGCAATTTGCGTCTAAATGCAGATTGCGTCTAAGCGTAGTTTGCATCTAAGCGCAGTTTGCGTCTAAGCGCAGTTTGCGTCTAAACATAGTTTGCGTCTAAGCGCAGTTTACGTCTGAGCTCAGATTCGGAAAGATCTGAACTTAGACACTCGTTCGTAAAAGCGCAGAAGACAGTTTGCAGTTATAAGTAGAATCAAAATGTAAATGCAAACTACAATGTAAAGATCGTACGAAAACACCGATTTACGTCTGAATGTAGATTCGGAAAGATCAGAACTTAGAAACTTGTTCGTAAAAGCGCAGAGAGCAGTAGCTATGTAGGAGGTTTGCAGTAATGATAAAGTGCTCAAAATAAAAGCAAACCAGAGATTTAGAGTGGTTCGGTCAGTCTTGACCTACTCCACTTTTGGCTTCCTCCACCGATGAGGTCACCGATGTCAACTAGAGGCCTTCCTTCAATAGGCGAAGGCCAACTGCCCTTTTACAGTTTCACTCCTTTTGACGGGCTCAGGAGACAACCCTTACAGAACCTTTCTCTCCTCTCTTTACAACTCAAGACTTGAAGAACAGTAAGAGGAGAACTTTTGGACTTTACACAAATTTGAGCTCTTCGAATCACAGAAAAGATCAAGAATTCGGTGTAGGTCTGTATCTTTTCATTGCTGAATGGGTGGGGTATTTATAGGCCCCAACCCAGTTCAAATTTGGAGCTCAAAACGATCAAATCCCGGAATTTCGGGATCAGGCGGTTGCACCTCCTGACTAGGGCGGTTGCACCGCCTGGCAGAGCTCGAAGACTGAGCCTCTGGGCGGTGCTACCTCTGTCAGGGGCGGTTGCACCTCTCTGCCAGAGCTCGAAGACCGAGCACAGGCGGTTGCACCGCCTGACTGGAGAGGTTGCACCGTCTGGCAGAGCTCGAAACTTGAGCTCTGGCGATGCTACCTCCTGACAAAGGAGGTTGCACCGCCTAGTCTCGCTCGGAGACTGAGCCCTGGGCGGTTGCACCTCTTGGCTAGGGCGGTTGCACTGCCCAGTCTCGCTGGGAGACATAGCCTGGGCGGTGCTACCTCCCTGCCTGGGCGGTTGCACCTCCCACAGCAACCTGGGTCCGAATGGGTTGAACCATTCGACCCAATTTGAGTTCTTCAGGGGCCCAATTGCCCCAGGATTAAGCTAATGGGATCACCTCCCATTTCTAACTTAATCAAAGTGCTAACTACGATTATTTCCTAAGACATATTCTGCAGCTTGCTTCGGTGCATCACTCGCTTCTTCCGGCGAGTTTCCGGCGAACTTCCGTCGATCATCCGATGAACCCTCGGTGATGCTCCTGCGGACTTCCGGCAAACTCCTGGACTGCGACGATCCACTTGGCAAGTTCCGACGAGCTCCTTTGGCAAGCTTCTGGACTTCTCGGATTTGTTCCCGTAGAACCTCCGACGACTGTCCTGAACTTCCGTCGAGCTCTCGAACTCCCAACGTGATCATTGTCATGACTCCGGCGCAACTCCTGCTGCATGTCTTACTTTCATCGTAGTTAATCCTGCACACTTATCTCAACACATACATTAGACAACAAATGACAATTGACTTCATCATCAAAATCCGAGATTCAACAATCTCCCCCTTTTTGATGATGACAATCAATTGATAATGGAGTTAACCTTAACTCCCCCTGTCTATATGCCGTACTTTCGAATTTAAAAACTTTATAAATTCAAGAGACATATTCCCATCATGATTCCTATCATAATGTATCTCTTTGAAGATGATGTCAAGGCTTGACATACATTTTCAAATATAACAAGTTTGAATGATGGTTATTATAGCAATTCATCATATTGTAAGATATCGACATGTAAAGTTGTGAAGCAAGATTTTGATATCATTACATGATGTACACATTTCGAATATTTTAGCAAGTGTAGCGTTGCATCACATGGTAAGATATCAGTTCGTACGATGCAAATTTTTGTTTGATATCTTGATACAGGGCATATGGCAATCATATATTTCTTGGTGATGCAAGTATGGCCTAATCATAGCATCAGTGATAGCAACCATATCAACATCAGTAATAGCAACCATATCATTATCAGTGATAGCAGGTATGGCCTAATCATAGCATCAGTGATAGCAACCATATCAACATCAGTAATAGCAACCATATCATTATCAATGATAGCAGGTATGGCCTAATCATAACATCAGTAATAGCAACCATATCAATTCATATTTTTCTCCCCCTTTGTCATCAACAAAAAGAATGGTAGCATTATCAAAAAGCATGGTAGATGTGATTCCAGCAGGTTATCAAGCACATAAAGGAAGGCATGACACATATAATACTTTGAATATCTCTTCTCCTTGTTATGTTATAGTTCGTTGCTTGAAGGAGGAAACTCATTTTTCAAAAAGTTTTCATAAGAGTGTACAGGAAAATCCTATTTTTAGCATTCAAACCGAAAATAAGATGAACTTCTTACATGCATTCGGATATGAGTAAGCTACTGATTTTCAAAAACATTTGTCACATAATTTCCAACATGTTATTTGATCAAGTGATACCAAGGCATGTAATAGTAATCAATAACGTCCGAAAAATAATTTTAACTAGTTTAAGTATTCGGACACATCAACATTCCTAATTCTCTTCTTATGAAATCAAATTGTTCTTCACTTAGAGGTTTTGTAAAGATATCAGCTAGTTGATGTTTCGTATCAATGAATTCTATGATTACATCATGATTCGTAACATGATCTCGTATAAAGTGATGTCTGATATCAATATGTTTTGTTCTTGAGTATTGTATAGGGTTTTTTGTTAGGCATATTGCACTTGTGTTATCACATTTAATGAGAATATTTTTAAGATGAACTTTATAATCTTCTAAGGTATTTTTCATCCAAACAACTTGTGCATAGCATGCACTTGCTGCAATATATTCAGCTTCGGTTGTTGATAGTGCAACCGAGTTTTGTTTCTTAGATGACCAGGAAACTAGGGCATGTCCTAAGAATTGACATGTTCCTGATGTGCTTTTTCTATCTAATCTACAACCAGCGAAGTCCGCATCAGCATAAGCAATTAACTCAAGCTTCTCTGATTTTGGGTACCATAATCCTAGATTTGTGGTACCATTAAGATATCTGAGTATTCTTTTAACTGCCTTGAGATGAGATATCTTAGGGTTTGATTGAAATCTAGCACAAAGTCCTACACTGAACATTATGTCTGGTCTAATTGCAGTGAGGTAAAGTAAACTTCCTATCATACCCCTATAGGTTTTTTGATCGAAGCTTTCTCCACTTTAATCAATTTCTAACTTAGTGGAGGTGCTCATAGGAGTGTTAATAGCTTTTGAGTTATTCATATTAAACTTCTTTAGTAAACTCATAGCATATTTAGTTTGACTAATAAAGATGCCATTGCTTAGTTGTTTGATTTGTAGACCTAAGAAGAATGTTAACTCTCCCATTAGACTCATTTCGAATTTAAGACTCATAGTTTTAGCAAAGGATTCACAAAGAGATTCATTCGTAGAACCAAAGATAATATCATCAACATAAATTTGAACAATGAGAAAATTATTTTCAAAGTTCTTGATAAATAATGTAGTATCAACCTTGCCTTTTATGAAATTATTTTCAATAAGAAAAGAACTAAGTCTCTCATACCAAGCCCTTGGAGCTTGTTTTAAACCATAGAGAGCTTTAGTTAATCTAAACACATGATTAGGGAGACTATTATTTTCAAATCCAGGAGGTTGTTCAACATAGACTTCTTCGGAAATAAAGCCATTAAGAAAAGCGCTTTTAACATCCATTTGAAATAATTTAAAATTATTACTACTAGCATAGGCAAGGAGTATTCTTATGGCTTCCAATCGAGCCATAGGAGCGAAGGTTTCTTTATAATCGATACCTTCTTCTTGCTTGAAACCTTTGGCCACTAATCTAGCCTTGTTTCTAACCACGATACCATTTTCATCTTGCTTGTTTCTAAAGACCCATTTAGTACCAATTACTAAATGGTCATTTGGCCTAGGAACAAGCATCCACACCTCATTTCTCTCAAATTGATTCAATTCATCTTGCATTACGATAATCCATGAATCATCTTTCATAGCTTCATCAACACATTTGGGTTCAATTTGGGAGAGAAAGGCGGCGTTGGCACAAAAATTTTTAAAAGAAGATCGTGTTTGAACCCCCTTTGATGTGTCTCCTAAGATTAGCTCCTTAGGATGAGCATCTACATACTTCCAATCCTTGGGTAAGGAAATCTGGGAAGTGGATGCATCCAAGTTGCTAGTTGGAGACGGGGTTGCGTTTAAATTCAAAGAATCAAAATTAACATCATCGTCAAGATCATTTTTCCTAATTTCGAAAATCTCATTGAAAACAACATGGATGGATTCTTCAATAATTAAAGTTCTTTTATTGAATATACGAAAAGCTTTAGAAACCGAAGAATAACCAAGAAAGATTCCTTCATCAGATTTAGCATCGAATTTTCCTAAGTTATCCTTTTCATTTAAGATAAAACATTTACACCCAAAGACTTTAAAATATGAGACATTGGGTTTTTTGTCATTCCATAACTCATAAGGAGTTTTGGTGAGTAAGGGTCTTACTAGAACTCTATTCAAAATATAGCATGCAGTGTTTACGGCTTCGGCCCAAAAATATTTGGGTAGGCTATGTTCATTCAACATGGTTCTTGCCATTTCTTGTAGATTTCGATTTTTTCTTTCTACTACCCCATTTTGTTGAGGATTTCTTGGAGTAGAGAAGTTATGGTTGTATCCATTGAGTTCACAGAATTCTTGGAAGTCATGGTTTTGAAATTCTCCACCATGATCACTTCTAATTGACGAAATCATAGAACCCTTCTGATTTTGAACAAGTTTACAAAACTTGGTAAAATATTTAAAGCATTCATTTTTTTGTTTTAAGAAGTAGGTCCATGTATATCTGCTATAGGCATCAATAATGACAAAGGCGTACTTGCTACCTCCAAGACTCGATGTAGAGATTGGTCCGAATAAGTCCATATGGATCAATTGTAAGGGCCTAGAGGTGCTTATTTGATTCTTAGCTTTGAAACTACCCTTAATTTGTTTACCTAATTGGCAAGCATCACATACATTATCTTTGATGAACTTGATATGAGGAATTCCTCTTACAAGTTCTCTAGATGATATTTGAGTGATTAGTTTCATGCTAGCATGACCTAATCTTCTATGCCATAGCCAAGCATCCTCATTCATAACCGCAAAACACATTTCATCACATAAATCATTGATGTCAATAGTGTATACGTTATTTTGTTTTAATGCAATCATAGACATGTTCTTATGTGGTTTTTCAATGATGCAAGCATTAGATTCGAATTTGATAGTGTATCCTTTATCACATAATTGACTAATGCTCAAGAGGTTATGTTTTAAACCATCAACTAACAAAACATCTTCAATAAAGAAGTTGGATTTGTTACCTATGGTTCCTTTGCCAATGATTTAACCCTTGTTGTTGTCTCCGAAGGTGACATAGCCTTCATCTATGCTAGTGAGCTTAGAGAATTGAGATGGATCTCCGGTCATATGCCTTGAGCATCCACTATCAAGGTACCATCTCTTGCTCCTAGCTTGCGATGGTGTGGGTTTCTACAAGAAAGGATGATTTTTAGGTACCCATTTGCTTTTGGGTGCCTCAAAGATAGATCTACATTGTTTATCATGTTGCATAGAGTTTATCATGGTTCCTTTAGGAACCCAAATCAATTTGTTTGGACTAATTTTCTTGAATGGACAATAATGTGTCTTGTGTCCAATTTTGCAACAAAAGCTACATTTTGCTTGGTGTTGAACATGTAAGATGGGGCCTTTTATAAAGGTGGTTGGATTTAGGTGAGGACTTCTCACAAATCCAATTCCACTTCTTTTTGGAGCGTGACCCTTGTTTGCAAGGATCATGTTCAATGACTTGCTACCAACCTCGAATTTCTTCAAGGTGTCCTTAAGTAGCAGGTTTTCTTTTTGGAGAGTTTCTAGATCATGACATTTGATACATGAATTTAAACTATCATGATATTCAATTTTTAACTTATCAAAATCACAAGTAAGACTATCATGCTCCTTTTTCAGCAATTTGTATTTTCTATTGATAATCTTGCATTCATCAAATAAGTCATGGAAGACATTTAATAATTCATCGAAAAATAAATCAGCATCTAATAAATTCGTTACCTCCTCTCCGATGGCCATTAAGGCGTAATGAGCAACTTACTCGGTGTTGGACTCCTCTTCTTCAGACGCGCTCGAATTATCCCATGTTGTTTTGAGCGCCTTCTTTTTTGTTGTTCTCTTTTTGGCTTGGGGACAATCACTCTTGTAGTGTCCCGGCTTTTTGCACTCATAGCAAATAACTTGGTCTTTCTTAGGTTCAAGTTTACTTTTAGTGTCATTCTTAAACTTGTTTCTTTTAATGAATTTTTTAAATTTTCTTGTTAGAAGTGCCAAGTCATTATCACAGTCCTCATCACTTGAGTTTTCTTTCAAGTGATCTTCCAAAGTTCTAAGTGCCATATCCTTCCTGTTCTTTGGAAGGATGTCTTCTTGCTCTTCATGAGCTTTGCAAGTCATCTCGTAGGTTATTAATGACCAAATTAGTTCTTCAAGAGGGAAGTTGTTTAGATCTTTTGCCTCTTGAATAGCAGTGACTTTAGGATCCCAACTCTTAGGAAGGGATCTTAGAATCTTATTTATGAGCTCAAAATCCGAAAAACTTTTTCCGAGTCCTTTTAGACCGTTGACAACATCCGTGAAACGGGTAAACATGTCGCCAATAGTCTCACTTGGTTTCATCTGAAAAAGTTCGAAAGAGTGTAACAAAAGATTGATTTTTGACTCTTTCACTCTACTTGTGCCTTCATGAGTCACTTCGAGTGTGTGCCAAATATCAAATGCAGTTTCACAAATCGAAGCACGATTAAACTCGTTTTTATCAAGTGCGCAAAATAAGGCATTCATAGCCTTTTTATTAAGAGCGAAAGCCTTCTTCTCCGAGTCGTTCCAATCGATCATTGGAAGAGAAGACTTTGAAAAACCATTCTCGACAAGATTCCAGAGTTCAACGTCTATAGAAATAAGAAAGATCCTCATTCGGGTCTTCCAATAGGTATAGTCCGTCCCATTAAACATGGGTGGACGTGTAATGGAATGGCCCTCTTGGTTTCCGGCATAAGCCATCTCTCTTGGGTTTTAATCCGTTTGAGAGTTAACCGGTCTCTGATACCAATTGTTAGGATCGAGAGCACTAAGAGGGGGGGGGGGGGTGAATTAGTGCAGCGAAAATCTTTCAGCGATTAAAAACGAAAGCTGCGTTCGTTCGATAAAAACTATTTTGATGCAAAAGCTGATTCTAAGATTACTTATGATTAAGTGCAGTTTACGTCTAAACACAGTTTGCGTCTAAGCACAGTTTATGAAGTTTGCGTCTAAATGCAGATTGCGTCTAAGCACAGTTTGCATCTAAGCGCAGTTTGCGTCTAAGCGCAGATTGCGTCTAAGCGCAGTTTGCGTCTAAACACAGTTTGCGTCTAAGCGCAGTTTACGTCTAAGCTCAGATTCGGAAAGATCTGAACTTAGACACTCGTTCGTAAAAGCGCAGAAGACAGTTTGCAGTTATAAGTAGAATCAAAACGTAAATGTAAACTGCAATGTACAGATAGTACGAAAACACCGATTTACGTCTGAATGCAGATTCGGAAAGATCAGAACTTAGAAACTTGTTCGAAAAAGCGCAGAGAGCAGTAGCTATGTAGGAGGTTTGCAGTAATGATAAAATGCTCAAAATAAAAGCAAACCAGAGATTTAGAGTGGTTCGGTCAGTCTTGACCTACTCCACTTTTGGCTTCCTCCACCGATGAGGTCACCGATGTCAACTAGAGGCCTTCCTTCAATAGGCGAAGGCCAACTGCCCTTTTACAGTTTCACTCCTTTTGACGGGCTCAGGAGACAACCCTTACAGAACCTTTCTCTCCTCTCTTTCCAACTCAAGACTTGAAGAACAGAAAGAGGAGAACTTTTGGACTTTACACAAATTTGAGCTCTTCGAATCACAGAAAAGATCAAGAATTCGGTGTAGGTCTGTATCTTTTCAGTGCTGAATGGGTGGGGTATTTATAGGCCCCAACCCAGTTCAAATTTGGAGC
The DNA here is from genome assembly GCF_036884655.1 of Musa acuminata AAA Group. Taxonomy (NCBI): domain Eukaryota; kingdom Viridiplantae; phylum Streptophyta; class Magnoliopsida; order Zingiberales; family Musaceae; genus Musa; species Musa acuminata. Next base: position 21,694,537 of record NC_088357.1, on the reverse strand, counting down.
TCAAAACGATCAAATCCCGGAATTTCGGGATCAGGCGGTTGCACCTCCTGACTAGGGCGGTTGCACCGCCTGGCAGAGCTCGAAGACTGAGCCTCTGGGCGGTGCTACCTCTGTCAGGGGCGGTTGCACCTCTCTGCCAGAGCTCGAAGACCGAGCTCAGGCGGTTGCACCGCCTGACTGGAGAGGTTGCACCGTCTGGCAGAGCTCGAAACTTGAGCTCTGGCGGTGCTACCTCCTGACAAAGGAGGTTGCACCGCCTAGTCTCGCTCGGAGACTAAGCCCTGGGCGGTTGCACCTCTTGGCTAGGGCGGTTGCACCGCCCAGTCTCGCTGGGAGACATAGCCTGGGCGGTGCTACCTCCCTGCCTGGGCGGTTGCACCTCCCACAGCAACCTGGGTCCGAATGGGTTGAACCATTCAACCCAATTTGAGTTCTTTAAGGGCCCAATTGCCCCAGGATTAAGCTAATGGGATCACCTCCCATTTCTAACTTAATCAAAGTGCTAACTACAATTATTTCCTAAGACATATTCTGCAGCTTGCTTCGGTGCGTCACTCGCTTCTTCCGGCGAGTTTCCGGCGAACTTCCGTCGATCATCCGATGAACCCTCGGTGATGCTCCTGCGGACTTCCGGCAAACTCCTGGACTACGACGATCCACTTGGCAAGTTCTGACGAGCTCCTTTGGCAAGCTTCTGGACTTCTCGGATTTGTTCCCGTAGAACCTCCGACGACTGTCCTGAACTTCCGTCGAGCTCTCGAACTACCAACGTGATCATTGTCATGACTCCGGCGCAACTCCTGCTGCATGTCTTACTTTCATCGTAGTTAATCCTGCACACTTATCTCAACACATACATTAGACAACAAATGACAATTGACTTCATCATCAAAATCCGAGATTCAACAATCTCCCCCTTTTTGATGATGACAATCAATTGATAATGGAGTTAACCTTAACTCCCCCTGTCTATATGCCGTACTTTCGAATTTAAAAACTTTATAAATTCAAGAGACATATTCCCATCATGATTCCTATCATAATGTATCTCTTTGAAGATGATGTCAAGGCTTGACATACATTTTCAAATATAACAAGTTTGAATGATGGTTATTATAGCAATTCATCATATTGTAAGATATCGACATGTAAAGTTGTGAAGCAAGATTTTGATATCATTACATGATGTACACATTTCGAATATTTTAGCAAGTGTAGCGTTGCATCACATGGTAAGATATCAGTTCGTACGATGCAAATTTTTGTTTGATATCTTGATACAGGGCATATGGCAATCATATATTTCTTGGTGATGCAAGTATGGCCTAATCATAGCATCAGTGATAGCAACCATATCAACATCAGTAATAGCAACCATATCATTATCAGTGATAGCAGGTATGGCCTAATCATAGCATCAGTGATAGCAACCATATCAACATCAGTAATAGCAACCATATCATTATCAGTGATAGCAGGTATGGCCTAATCATAACATCAGTAATAGCAACCATATCAATTCATATTTTTCTCCCCCTTTGTCATCAACAAAAAGAATGGTAGCATTATCAAAAAGCATGGTAGATGTGATTCCAGCAGGTTATCAAGCACATAAAGGAAGGCATGACACATATAATACTTTGAATATCTCTTCTCCTTGTTATGTTATAGTTCGTTGCTTGAAGGAGGAAACTCAATTTTCAAAAAGTTTTCATAAGAGTGTACAGGAAAATCCTATTTTTAGCATTCAAACCAAAAATAAGATGAACTTCTTACATGCATTCGGATATGAGTAAGCTACTGATTTTCAAAAACATTTGTCACATAATTTCCAACATGTTATTTGATCAAGTGATACCAAGGCATGTAATAGTAATCAATAACGTCCGAAAAATAATTTTAACTAGTTTAAGTATTCGGACACATCAACATTCCTAATTCTCTTCTTATGAAATCAAATTGTTCTTCACTTAGAGGTTTTGTAAAGATATCAGCTAGTTGATGTTTCGTATCAATGAATTCTATGATTACATCATGATTCGTAACATGATCTCGTATAAAGTGATGTCTGATATCAATATGTTTTGTTCTTGAGTATTGTATAGGGTTTTTTGTTAGGCATATTGCACTTGTGTTATCACATTTAATGAGAATATTTTTAAGATGAACTTTATAATCTTCTAAGGTATTTTTCATCCAAACAACTTGTGCATAGCATGCACTTGCTGCAATATATTCAGCTTCGGTTGTTGATAGTGCAACCGAGTTTTGTTTCTTAGATGACCAGGAAACAAGGGCATGTCCTAAGAATTGACATGTTCCTGATGTGCTTTTTCTATCTAATCTACAACCAGCGAAGTACGCATCAGCATAAGCAATTAACTCAAGCTTCTCTGATTTTGGGTACCATAATCCTAGATTTGTGGTACCATTAAGATATCTGAGTATTCTTTTAACTGCCTTGAGATGAGATATCTTAGGGTTTGATTGAAATCTAGCACAAAGTCCTACACTGAACATTATGTCTGGTCTAATTGCAGTGAGGTAAAGTAAACTTCCTATCATACCCCTATAGGTTTTTTGATCGAAGCTTTCTCCACTTTAATCAATTTCTAACTTAGTGGAGGTGCTCATAGGAGTGTTAATAGCTTTTGAGTTATTCATATTAAACTTCTTTAGTAAACTCATAGCATATTTAGTTTGACTAATAAAGATGCCATTGCTTAGTTGTTTGATTTGTAGACCTAAGAAGAATGTTAACTCTCCCATTAGACTCATTTCGAATTTAAGACTCATAGTTTTAGCAAAGGATTTACAAAGAGATTCATTCGTAGAACCAAAGATAATATCATCAACATAAATTTGAACAATGAGAAAATTATTTTCAAAGTTCTTGATAAATAATGTAGTATCAACCTTGCCTTTTATAAAATTATTTTCAATAAGAAAAGAACTAAGTCTCTCATACCAAGCCCTTGGAGCTTGTTTTAAACCATAGAGAGCTTTAGTTAATCTAAACACATGATTAGGGAGACTATTATTTTCAAATCCAGGAGGTTGTTCAACATAGACTTCTTCGGAAATAAAGCCATTAAGAAAAGCGCTTTTAACATCCATTTGAAATAATTTAAAATTATTACTACTAGCATAGGCAAGGAGCATTCTTATGGCTTCCAATCGAGCCACAGGAGCGAAGGTTTCTTTATAATCGATACCTTCTTCTTGCTTGAAACCTTTGGCCACTAATCTAGCCTTGTTTCTAACCACGATACTATTTTCATCTTGCTTGTTTCTAAAGACCCATTTAGTACCAATTACTAAATGGTCATTTGGCCTACGAACAAGCGTCCACACCTCATTTCTCTCTAATTGATTCAATTCATCTTGCATTGCGATAATCCATGAATCATCTTTCATGGCTTCATCAACATATTTGGGTTCAATTTGGGAGAGAAAGGTGGCGTTGGCACAAAAATTTTTAAAAGAAGATCGTGTTTGAACCCCCTTTGATGTGTCTCCTAAGATTAGCTCCTTAGGATGAGCATCTACATACTTCCAATCCTTGGGTAAGGAAATCTGGGAAGTGGATGCATCCAAGTTGCTAGTTGGAGACGGGGTTGCGTTTAAATTCAAAGAATCAAAATTAACATCATCGTCAAGATCATTTTTCCTAATTTCGAAAATCTCATTGAAAACAACATGGATGGATTCTTCAATAATTAAAGTTCTTTTATTGAAAATACGAAAAGCTTTAGAAACCGAAGAATAACCAAGAAAGATTCCTTCATCAGATTTAGCATCGAATTTTCCTAAGTTATCCTTTTCATTTAAGATAAAACATTTACACCCAAAGACTTTAAAATATGAGACATTGGGTTTTTTGTCATTCCATAACTCATAAGGAGTTTTGGTGAGTAAGGGTCTTACTAGAACTCTATTCAAAATATAGCATGCAGTGTTTACGGCTTCGGCCCAAAAATATTTGGGTAGGCTATGTTCATTCAACATGGTTCTTGTCATTTCTTGTAGATTTCGATTTTTTCTTTCTACTACCCCATTTTGTTGAGGATTTCTTGGAGTAGAGAAGTTATGGTTGTATCCATTGAGTTCACAGAATTCTTGGAAGTCATGGTTTTGAAATTCTCCACCATGATCACTTCTAATTGACGAAATCATAGAAACCTTCTGATTTTGAACAAGTTTACAAAACTTGGTAGAATATTTAAAGCATTCATTTTTTTGTTTTAAGAAGTAGGTCCATGTATATCTGCTATAGGCATCAATAATGACAAAGGTGTACTTGCTACCTCCAAGACTCGATGTAGAGATTGGTCCGAATAAGTCCATATGGATCAATTGTAAGGGCCTAGAGGTGCTTATTTGATTCTTAGCTTTGAAACTACCCTTAATTTGTTTACCTAATTGGCAAGCATCACATACATTATCTTTGATGAACTTGATATGAGGAATTCCTCTTACAAGTTCTCTAGATGATATTTGAGTGATTAGTTTCATGCTAGCATGACCTAATCTTCTATGCCATAGCCAAGCATCCTCATTCATAACCGCAAAACACATTTCATCACATAAATCATTGATGTCAATAGTGTATATGTTATTTTGTTTTAATGCAATCATAGACATGTTCTTATGTGGTTTTTCAATGATGCAAGTATTAGATTCGAATTTGACAGTGTAACCTTTATCATATAATTGACTAATGCTCAAGAGGTTATGTTTTAAACCATCAACTAACAAAACATCTTCAATAAAGAAGTTGGATTTGTTACCTATGGTTCCTTTGCCAATGATTTTACCCTTGTTGTTGTCTCCGAAGGTGACATAGCCTTCGTCTATGCTAGTGAGCTTAGAGAATTGAGATGGATCTCCAGTCATATGCCTTGAGCGTCCACTATCAAGGTACCATCTCTTGCTCCTAGCTTGCGATGGTGTGGGTTTCTACAAGAAAGGATGATTTTTAGGTACCCATTTGCTTTTGGGTGCCTCAAAGATAGATCTACATTGTTTATCATGTTGCATAGAGTTTATCATGGTTCCTTTAGGAACCCAAATCAATTTGTTTGGACTAATTTTCTTGAATGGACAATAATGTGTCTTGTGTCCAATTTTGCAACAAAAGCTACATTTTGCTTAGTGTTGAACATGTAAGATAGGGCCTTTTATAAAGGTGGTTGGATTTAGGTGAGGACTTCTCACAAATCCAATTCCACTTCTTTTTGGAGCGTGACCCTTGTTTGCAAGGATCATGTTCAATGACTTGCTACCAACCTCGAATTTCTTCAAGGTGTCCTTAAGTAGCAGGTTTTCTTTTTGAAGAGTTTCTAGATCATGACATTTGATACATGAATTTAAACTATCATGACATTCAATTTTTAACTTATCAAAATCACAGGTAAGACTATCATGCTCCTTTTTCAGCAATTTGTATTTTCTATTGATAATCTTGCATTCATCAAATAAGTCATGGAAGGCATTTAATAATTCATCGAAAGATAAATCAGCATCTAATAAATTCGTTACCTCCTCTTCGATGGCCATTAAGGCGTAATGAGCAACTTGCTCGGTGTTGGACTCCTCTTCTTCAGACGCGCTCGAATCATCCCATGTTGTTTTGAGCGCCTTCTTTTTTGTTGTTCTCTTTTTGGCTTGGGGACAATCACTCTTGTAGTGTCCCGGCTTTTTGCACTCATAGCAAATAACTTGGTGTTTCTTGGGTTCAAGTTTACTTTTAGTGTCATTCTTAAACTTGTTTCTTTTAATGAATTTTTTAAATTTTCTTGTTAGAAGTGCCAAGTCATTATCACAGTCCTCATCACTTGAGTTTTCTTTCAAGTGATCTTCCAAAGTTCTAAGTGCCATATCCTTCCTGTTCTTTGGAAGGATGTCTTCTTGCTCTTCATGAGCTTTGCAAGTCATCTCGTAGGTCATTAATGACCCAATTAGTTCTTCAAGAGGGAAGTTGTTTAGATCTTTTGCCTCTTGAATAGCAGTGACTTTAGGATCCCAACTCTTAGGAAGGGATCTTAGAATCTTATTTATGAGCTCAAAATCCGAAAAACTTTTTCCGAGTCCTTTTAGACCGTTGACAACATCCGTGAAACGGGTAAACATGTCGCCAATAGTCTCACTTGGTTTCATCCGAAAAAGTTCGAAAGAGTGTAACAAAAGATTGATTTTTGACTCTTTCACTATACTTGTGCCTTCATGAGTCACTTCGAGTGTGTGCCAAATATCAAATGCAGTTTCACAAATCGAAACACGATTAAACTCGTTTTTATTAAGTGCGCAAAATAAGGCATTCATAGCCTTTGCATTAAGAGCGAAAGCCTTCTTCTCTGAATCGTTCCAATCGATCATTGGAAGAGAAGACTTTGAAAAACCATTCTCGACAAGATTCCAGAGTTCAACGTCCATAGAAATAAGAAAGATCCTTATTCGGGTCTTCCAATAGGTAGAGTCCGTCCCATTAAACATGGGTGGACGGGTAATGGAATGGCCCTCTTGGTTTCCGGCGTAAGCCATCTCTCTTGGGTTTTAATCCGTTTGAGAGTTAACCGGTCTCTGATACCAATTGTTAGGATCGAGAGCACTAAGAGGGGGGGGGGGGGGGTGAATTAGTGCAGCGGAAATCTTTCAGCGATTAAAAACGAAATCTGCGTTCGTTCGATAAAAACTATTTTGATGCAAAAGCTGATTCTAAGATTACTTATGATTAAGTGCAGTTTACGTCTAAACACAGTTTGCGTCTAAGCACAGTTTAAGAAGTTTGCGTCTAAATGCAGTTTGCATCTAAATGCAGATTGCGTCTAAGCGCAGTTTGCATCTAAGCGCAGTTTGCGTCTAAGCGCAGATTGCGTCTAAGCGCAGTTTGCGTCTAAACACAGTTTGCGTCTAAGCGCAGTTTACGTCTAAGCTCAGATTCGGAAAGATCTGAACTTAGACACTCATTCGTAAAAGCGCAGAAGACAGTTTGCAGTTATAAGTAGAATCAAAACGTAAATGTAAACTGCAATGTAAAGATAGTACGAAAACACCGATTTACGTCTGAATGCAGATTCGGAAAGATCAAAACTTAGAAACTTGTTCGTAAAAGCGCAGAGAGCAGTAGCTATGTAGGAGGTTTGCAGTAATGATAAAGTGCTCAAAATAAAAGCAAACCAGAGATTTAGAGTGGTTCGGTTAGTCTTGACCTACTCCACTTTTGGCTTCCTCCACCGATGAGGTCACCGATGTCAACTAGAGGCCTTCCTTCAATAGGCGAAGGCCAACTGCCCTTTTACAGTTTCACTCCTTTTGACGGGCTCAGGAGACAACCCTTACAGAACCTTTCTCTCCTCTCTTTACAACTCAAGACTTGAAGAACAGAAAGAGGAGAACTTTTGGACTTTACACAAATTTGAGCTCTTCGAATCACAGAAAAGATCAAGAATTCAGTGTAGGTCTGTATCTTTTCAGTGCTGAATGGGTGGGGTATTTATAGGCCCCAACCCAGTTCAAATTTGGAGCTCAAAACGATCAAATCCCGGAATTTCGGGATCAGGCGGTTGCACCTCCTGACTAGGGCGGTTGCACCGCCTGGCAGAGCTCGAAGACTGAGCCTCTGGGCGGTGCTACCTCTGTCAGGGGCGGTTGCACCTCTCTGCCAGAGCTCGAAGACCGAGCTCAGGCGGTTGCACCGCCTGACTGGAGAGGTTGCACCGTTTGGCAGAGCTCGAAACTTGAGCTCTGGCGGTGCTACCTCCTGACAGAGGAGGTTGCACCGCCTAGTCTCGCTCGGAGACTGAGCCCTGGGCGGTTGCACCTCTTGGCTGGGGCGGTTGCACTGCCCAGTCTCGCTGGGAGACATAGCCTGGGCGGTGCTACCTCCCTGCCTGGGCGGTTGCACCTCCCACAGCAACCTAGGTCCGAATGGGTTGAACCATTCGACCCAATTTGAGTTCTTCAGGGGCCCAATTGCCCCAGGATTAAGCTAATGGGATCACCTCCCATTTCTAACTTAATCAAAGTGCTAACTACGATTATTTCCTAAGACATATTCTGCAGCTTGCTTCGGTGCGTCACTCGCTTCTTCCGGCGAGTTTCCGGCGAACTTCTGTCGATCATCCGATGAACCCTCGGTGATGCTCCTGCGGACTTCCGGCAAACTCCTGGACTGCGACGATCCACTTGGCAAGTTCCGACGAGCTCCTTTGGCAAGCTTCTGGACTTCTCGGATTTGTTCCCGCAGAACCTCCGACGATTGTCCTGAACTTCCGTCGAGCTCTCGAACTCCCAACGTGATCATTGTCATGACTCCGGTGCAACTCCTGCTGCATGTCTTACTTTCATCGTAGTTAATCCTGCACACTTATCTCAACACATACATTAGACAACAAATGACAATTGACTTCATCATCAAAATCCGAGATTCAACAAGGAATATCCTATGTGTTCTTGCTCGGGCAAATCCCTAACTAGGGTCATTCGGATTAAGAGAGAAAAAGTTCTACGGGAGAATCCGATTAAGCAAAACTCGAGTAGAAACCATAAGGGCCTAATAGTACCATGCCCGGTATATGGCCTCTAGGATATTAAATGGATGAGGGACTATAGATACATGATAATTAAGGTCAGATAGGTCTAAAAGATTAGATTCTAGATTCCCTTGTATCATGTAGGGACTACGACATAGTGGCCTAGTACAATCGATATGTCAAGTGAATTATTATGGAGATAATAATTCACTAAGCCAGATAATAATTCACTAAGCCAGAAGGTGTTCTGATAGATATGATTCACGGCTAGCTCGATATTGGGCTTAGAGGGTCATACACATATGGTAGGTATTGTGATGAATATATGTTCAGATATGAGATATCTTTCAGAGCCCCTATCTTATTGGATATCCAATAAGCCTCTGAATTATTGAATCAGATCCAATAAGAGCTAATGAGAGATTATTGGGTAGAGACTCACTGATTTAAGAGACTTTGATGGTTGGATGACGATCCTACTAGTCATAGGTGCCCTACAAGCCAATCACATGAGTGATGACACGTTGACTTGACACACAGTCTTTTTACTTATTATATTTTGATATTTTATTACTTTATATTGATTGTTGCATATATACATATATATATTATGATGTCCTTAGCTTTGTGCAATAGGAATCGGATCGTGATAAGATTACAATAATGAGACCGATTCACCTTTAAACACAGACTCAAAATAATCCCGGTCATAGGTTACTCGAGAGGAATGTTGAATCTCAGATTTTAATGATAAAACCAATCGATAAGTGTTTATGTTTTAATCTACGTTTTGAGTGACGCATGATGCTTCGATTAGGATGAGACAATTAAGGCAGGAAGAATCATGTTGTGCCGGGGGAAAACATGTCAGAAGATTGGATGTCGAGCCGGAGGAATGGTCGACGTATCGACAAAAGGCTTTGGGCCGTGGATTCGGGCATCGGACCAAGAAGTGTGGATATTGCGCCAAGGATATCGGAGTTATGGGGTCAACTGGCCAATTGGGCAATAGGCCGCAAGAGAGGATGATGCGCCAAAGAATCGGACGAAGTGTCGAGGGACCAATGACATGCCGGATAACTTGATTAATGTTTAGTATTAATTGTCTATATCGAAGTGAGTTTTACATGTGCAGGATTAACTACGATAGCAAGGCATGTAGCAAAATAAAGTCCCGAAGTCAATGACGAGATCATGTTGGGAGTTCGAGAGTTCGTTGGAAGTTTGGACATTCGTCGGAAGTTCTGTCGGAACCAGCCGAGAAGTCTCAGAGCTTGCCAGAGAAGCTTGTCAGAACTCACCAAGAAGATCATTGTGAAGTCTAGGAGCTTGCCGAGAGTCCATTGTAACATTATCGAGAGATCATCGGAAGTTCGCTTGAAGATCGTCGGAAGCTCGCCGGAAGAATAGACATAGGGACTAGTTTAGCTTAGCAAATGTCTTAGGAGTTCGTAGTTAGCATGTAATTGGGCTTGGATTTGGGCCAACCCAATTAAGGGCTAGCTAGGCCCATGGAAGAACTGTGTTGGGCCCAATAAGAGGCCCAAATAGTGCCCCAAGAAGTCTTAACATCATGGCACAATCTTCGAGATTATGTCAGGCGGTGGTACCGCTAGTCTGTGTGGTTGTACCACCCCTGGTAGGGTGCCAAGCAGTGGTACCGCCAGTCTGGGCAGTGGTACCACCCAGCACTGCCCCCCATGCAATGGTACCACCAGACCTGGGTGGTGGTACCACCTAGGACAGTGTTAGTGACATACTGACACTTGGCGGTGGTACTGCCCAGCGCAGGCAATAGTACCACCCATGCTTGGGGAATATGTTAGGACTCTAGCTAGGAGAGTCCTAATTGAGAAGGATATTCATGTAGGAGGTTTTTTCTTAGAGAAGAATTAGGAGTTGTAAGGGAATAGGAGGAGTGGATGTAAGTCACGTCGACCGAACCACTATAAACTGCTATGTTCTCTGGTTTGCATTTTATTCTTGCCATTTACATACTGCAAACTACTTTACTTAGTCACTATGCTTCCATATGCTTCCAAGTTATTAAGCTTCCGAAATCGGTTTTCATCGAAATCAGTTTTTATCGTACGAAAGTTTTCCTAAACCAATGTTATTTTACCGTTACACTAATTCACCCCCCCTCTTAGTGCCGACTCTTAATCCTAACAAGGGACATCAAGATAACCGGATAGACTAGTGTGCTGTATACCTATCCATATGATGGATGTAGGTGGTCTCATATCTGTTCATGTGGGGACACTAGGGATATAATACAGGTGCTTATTGGAGAATGAGTTTACAGATTGATCCGCATATGGGATGTTGGATGGTTAATGATGCCTTATTGTCAGACAACGATTTTGTAGTCCCAATGATGTATCTAGTCCTTAGACTTGTGATACCAAAGATGTCCAGTATGAGTACTCTATTCTTTGATATCGGGCTTCAAGTCTGGAGATTCCAAATCTAGCACAGTCAATCATCGGGAGTGATCGCCAACCTTACAAGGACTATTGAGTATCGATAGAGGATCATCCACTCTTAATATCATAAGAGGAATGTTCCATGTGTTCTTACTCAGACAAAATCCCTAGCTAGGGTTATTTGGATTAAGAGAGAAAGAGTTCTCTGGGATAATCCGATTAGAGCGAGACTCGAGAAGAAACCATATAGGTCTGACAGCACCATGCCCGGTATACAATCTCTAGGATATTAGATGGATGAGGGACTATAGGTATATAGTAACTAAGGATAGACAAGTCTAATTGATTTGATTCCCCCGTATCGTCTAAGGATTGCGGCGTAGTGACCTAATACGTCCATAATTGATGAGTCGTGTGAATTATTATAGAGATAATAATTCACTGAGCCAGAAGGAGTTCTAATAGGTATGACTCATGATCAGCTCGATATTGGGCCTAGAGGGTCACACACATATTATCACGAACGGTTATCGCGCAACCACAACAACTTTGTTCAACGAACCGTTCGTCGTTTGTGTTTACATGTATAGTTGCTTGGCAACATATTTTGACTTGGTTTTATGTCCTTTTGCTTGTAAAAATGTAAGTTCGAATAAGTTACAGCACTATAGTGTGACCGCTTATCGAACCGAGCAAAACAGCCCAAAATAGCTCCATTTTCGTGTGCCATGGGCTATTTTATACAGCCCGCTGCTACATGCAAAACATCAGCCATCTCAGCACCCTGGAACCACCCAAATGGCACTATGGGGGATGGGGCTTCGGTATAGTGTCGAGCATTAAACAATCTTTTGCAAGTTCGCACGTTACATTGATGGGAACTTGTTATCGCGCTTGGCACCTGGTGAGCAGCTGTTTGTGGACTTGTACATATTTGTTCAACCTTCTAAAATCCTTGTTTTCCTCCTCTCCCTCTTTTCTCTTGTGTACGTAAGGTGCTTACTGAATTGCTTGTAAAGCTTCCCCTTTTTGCGAGACGTCAAGATTTGTTCATCGCTCGTTCTTCAAACTAATCAACTTTCTCTTTTACAGGTCCTTCGGGACCTGCAAGAGGTTGTAAGTGGGTTGATCTTTGCAGATGTATATCGCAAGGGCAAGGTGCGACTTAGACAACGCAAGCTAAGTTTGCGTCTTTACCATAAGGGTGTCTCACGACTTAGGCAATTCCAGCTAAGTTTGAGACATTGTAGTATTAGAGCGGGCAGGCAATTCGAGCAAGCAGTGAAGGAACTTCACATTTTCGTCATGGCAAAGCATCAAGGCGAATAAACCAAGACGGGGCAAGCCGAACTCTTATCCCAAGTAACCGCCGGTGGGCTGCAAGTGCATACTCGCTCTCATGTCATTGGAGCCACTCAAGTGGAGCACGATAGCGAACATGACGAGCGAGAAGTTGGCTACTCTCCGCGAGTGGAGAAGGTGCAATCTGGAGTGCCAACCAGGAAGAAGAGTCATAAGGAGAGACTCACAATAGCGAAAACTCACTTGGATGTTCTTGAAGCAAGCTTGGAGGAACTCTACCATGGCCAACGAAGGCTTGTTGGGGTAGAGAGCTCACAAGAAGAAGTGGAGTCCCAAATCGATAAGGTTGAGGCCCAAGTCGACTGATTGTCAGATGACACGAAATACTCCATGCAACACCTATAGGAAGTCATGGTCGAACTCACTTCCATGGTGACTATGCTCACGAGGGCATTGAATGCGGGACGAAGCAACACCCGCGTTGCACCAGCATAAAACTTGAGAGCTGTTAGGACCCTTTTTTTGAGCTTTTGAATAATGTTTATTGAGTCTGTTTAGTCCAATTGTTTATTGAGTTGGTTTGGTTTAGTTAGAGTTAAGTAGAGGTTTATTTAATATTTATTTATTATTAGTTATTTAATATTTATTTATGATTAGAGTTTAAGTCCTGATGGACTCTGGGTGGAACTCTATAAATAGGGATGTAACTACTTCTTTTTTTTTTTCTTTCTTTTTTTTTTTTTGAACGAGATGGGGCGGCGAGGAGGTCGAGCGGTGGTCGAAGGTTGCTGGCCGGGGAAACAACGACAACGGTGAAGAAAGAGTTGCCTTGTAGTGGTGGTGGGGAAGAAGAGAAGCAAAGGTTCCTTCTCGGTTGAGAAGGAACAACGTGCGGGGCTGCTGGCTTCACCCTTTCTCACAAATTTTTTTTTTCTTTTTCTTTGAATGATAGCTATGGCAACACAGCGAGAACGTCAAGGATCGCTGCTCTGATACCAATTGATAAGACCCTAAAGTCTTATCAAATTTACGGTAGTAGCCCGTTAGTCCAAGGAACCCCCGTAGTAATTTCACGTTTGTAGGTTTCGGCCAGCCTTGCATTGCCTCAATTTTTGTTGGGTCTACCGCCACTCCTTCATATGATATTATATGCCCAAGGTACTCTACTTTTTGCTGGAGAAAGCTGCACTTTGGTTGCTTTATAAAAAGAGTATTCTCCTGAAGGATCGTCAAAACAATCCGTAAATGCTGAAAGTGAGTCTCAAAAGAAGGGCTGTAAACGAGAATATCATCGAAAAATACCAGCACAAATTTACAAAGAAAGCTTCGAAAAATATCATTCATGAGACTTTGAAAGGTTGAAGGAGCATTAGTGAGTCTAAAAGGCATTACCAAGAATTCATAATGGCCATTATGTGTGCGAAATACAGTTTTTGGAATGTCATCGTCACATACCCGAATTTGATGGTAACCGGATCGGAGGTGCAACTTCGTGAAGACTCGAGCTCCTTTTAATTCATCAAGAAGTTCATCCACCATTGGTATTGGGTACTTGTCCTTGACGGTGATGCCATTTAAAGCTCGGTAGTCGATGCACATCCGCCAAGTTCCGTCCTTCTTGCGTACAAGTAGCACCGGTGAGGAATAGGGGCTGTAACTTGGCCGAATCACCCCTGTTTCAAGCATCTCCTTTACGATCTTTTCAATTTCATCTTTCTGGAGGTGAGGATATCGGTACGGTCGAGTGTTCGCTAGTGGCTTGCCTGGAAGGATTGGAATTCGATGGTCATATTGCCGAGAAGGAGGAAGACCGCGCGGTTCAGCAAATATGTCAGCAAATTTAGTAAGCAATTGGGCAAGATTTTGATCTTCAATTTCTATTTTCTTCTCTTCTTGTTGTGGCTAGAGATGCATCAAAAAGCCACTATTTACCTTGTGCAAAACTTTCTCCATTTGTTGGGTCGAAACAGTGGTAACGTTGCTTCCGCGCTTCCCGCGTAGGATGATCTGTTTGCCCTTACAGTAGAATTTCATAATTAATTTAGAAAAGTTCCAAGAGACATCGCCTAATGTAGTTAGCCATTCTATACCAAGCACTACCTCATAGTCATCAATTGGTAGGAGGAAGAAATTGGTGATAATTTCTTGGTCTTGCAGTAATAGTTTCCCCTGCGGGCATCTTTGGTCACACTTTAGGATTCTGCCATCGGCAACCTTTACATCGAACTTGCTGCAACCTTCAATATGCAGTGTCATCCGAGCAGCAACCTTAATATTTAGGAAGTTATTTGTGCTACCCGTGTCGATGAAAACAGTGATCAGTTGTTGTTTGAGAAGGCCTCCAACTTTCATCGTTTGCGGATTTGAGTAGCCAGCTAGTGCGTGTACCGTAATGTCGGTCGGCTGTGGCTCTTCTTCAATATCTTCTTCTTCATGTTCATGGCTCTCTTCTAGATGTTCAATGACCTCTTCTTCTACTGGTTCAATTATAAGAAGTCTACCTTTTTTACAGTGATGCTCGCGGCTCCACGGCTCGTCTCAATGCCAACATAACCCTTTCGTAGATCGCTCCCGAAGTTCTTCTCTTGTTAACCTTTTCAGTGCAGGGACTTGGTTGATAGTAGGGGGGGCTGAGGGCTTTAGTATTGTAGGTCATGGAGTGATCCTAGTCCTCCGGGCTTCATGGTTCAATCGCTCCTCTTGTAGTCGTGCGAAAGAGATGGCTGCCATAAGCGTGTAAGGTTGTCGCGCCTTAACTTCTCCCCGGATCTCCGGCTTTAAGCCCTCAATAAAGGTCCCCAATAACTATTTTTCACACCAATCACGAGTTTGATTAGATAACCTTTCAAACCTGGTCTGGTACTCCTGAATGGTGGAGGTTTGTCGGATCTTTGCTAGTTGTCCGTCAATGTTCTCGTAATAAGTTGGTCCGAAGCGGATCAGTAGTCCTTCTTTGAATTGTCGCCATGAAAGGACTCCATAAGTGTGTTCAAACTAGTCAAACCATTGTATGGCATCCCTTTCAAGATGTATAGCTGCAATTTCCACCATGGATGCATCCGCAGTTTATGGTATCAAAAATATCGCTCCACGCGCGAGATCCAACCAATTGGTTCTCCTTCTTCCCATCTAGGGAAGTCTACTCTCATGCGTGAATAGTTGGGGTCTGTCATAGAGCCTCCCCTCTCTTGGAAGTCATCTCTTTGGGCATGATGTGATTGGTTAGAGCTCTCTCCTTGATGTGATTTCTTCGGGCTTGGTGGTTAGCCCAAACTGAATTCGGTAAGGAGAGTCCGAATCTTATCCTCCATTCGTGCCTCAAAGGCTTCAAATTTTGCATTGATTGCCTCCTCAGATGCCATAGTATATGACTCTAAATCTGTGATACTAAGATCTCTTTTTTGTTGACGGGTTAAAGGCATGTATAGGTTTGATACAAATCCGTGAAAGTTTGCTACAGAATTGTGTTGTCTTGTAAGAGTAGAATTATCGTCGAAGAAACAGCGGTTTCTCGACGAAATCTCCACAAAAATTTGAGATATTTGAGGAGGGAATTGATAGCAATATCTTAGTTTATATGACAACAAGATATCCAATTTAATCAAGAAAATTTTGGCACTAACAGCAAGAAAATTAGTGTAAGTTGCGATAGCAGAATTCTCATAAAAAAATTTCAGCAACTTACGATGAAAATTTGCAGCAATATAGGAATGAATTTTTTTTTTTTTTTGGATTTTCGGATAGGGATAACAAATTGCAGCAGTAGTAAGGTAGGAAACCAGTACCTGTTGCAATTCACGGGATGATCCGCGGTGGTGGAGATGATGGTGGAAATTTGGCAACAATCTCTTAAGAAATTGTGGGAATTGCTTTGGGCGGTTGTGGAGGGTTGATGGATGGCAGTGGAAGGGCAGCGAGATGCCAAGAACGCTGCTCTGATACCAGGTGTTAGAACCATTGCAGATTCTAAACTTGGGGTTGATCTCTTTAGGGGATCGGCCTCCTTGGAACTCTATAGGGGTTCCTCCCTCCAAGTTGCTGCTCAAAGGCTGCAGAAAAGATTCATCTATTGCTTATGAAAGAGAAGGAATACATGGCTATTTATAGGGCTTCTAAACCCTAACTCCTAATAGGACTCCTACTCAAGACTCCTATTCCCTTACAACTCCTAATTCTTCTCTAAGAAAAAACCTCCTAACAGAATGTCCCTCTCAATTAGGACTCCCTCTCAATTAGGACTCTCCTAGCTAGAGTCCTAATAGAGTCCTAACAGAATGTCCCTCTCAATTAGGACTCTCTTAGCTAGAGTCCTAACATAATGTCCCTCTCAATTAGGACTCTCCTAGCTAGAGTCCTAACAGACCCGCCCTCTTCAAATCAGCCTTGTCCTCAAGGTTAATATTCCATGAACTCAGGGAACCGGGTCTTCAGCTCCTCATATGGTTCCCATGTGGCGTCTTCAAGTGGTAGATTATTTCAATGCACTAGTACTTCAGTAGAGAGATGTCGGCGACGCATCACAATCCTGTGATCAAGGATGGCATATGGTTGGGCTTAAATAACTCCATCCTCCGTTGTGTTGGGCAGTTGGATCTGGGGTGACTCGTGTTCTCCCAACTTGGGCTTTAGGCATGATACGTGGAAGACAGGGTAAATTTTGGCATCCGCAGGTAATTTAAGTCTGTACGCCACGGCTCCAATACGCTCTGTGATTTGATAGGGCCCATAAAAACGTGGGGATAGCTTTATGGAGGCTCGAGTGTTGATAGAGAGTTGCTTGTATGGTTGTTGGCAAAGATAAACCCAATCTCCTACTGAAAATTCTCTTTTACTTCGTCGTGTGTCAGCTTGCTGCTTCATTCTGGCTTGAGCAGTAGAGAGATTATCTTTTAATAGTTGTAAGAGTTTGTCCCTATCAATCAATTCTTGGTCAACCAGATCTACCTTGGCTGAGCCAATTACATACTTTGGAATCACAGGGGCTGGTCGACCATACAATGCTTCATAAGGGGCACATTTTGTAGATGAATGATATGTAGTATTATACCACCATTCGCCCCAGGGAAGCCATTTCGCCCACTCTTTTGGTCGGTCGCTAGTGAAACACCGGAGGTACGTCTCTAAGCACCTATTTACCACCTTTGTTTGGCCGTCAGTTTATGGATGATACGCTATGCTCATCTTGAGTTTGGTGCCTTGTAACTGAAATAACTCGGTCCAAAATTTACTAGTGAAGATCCTGTCATGATCACTTACGATGGACCTTGGCATCCCATGTAGTTTAACAATATTTTCTATGAAAATCTGGGCAATACTAGCAGTAGTGTAGGGATTTCTCACAGCATAAAAATGAGCATATTTCGTAAGTCGATCAACCACCACGAGAATCGTGCTTTTACCTTTGGAAGATGGCAGCCCTTCAATGAAGTCCATGGAGATGTCAGTCCACACTGAGTCTGCTATGGGCAGCGGTTGTAGCTTCCCTGGATTTGCCACAGTTTCACCCTTGTGCTGTTGACATACATCACATTGTGCCACATATTCAGCAATAATTTTTTTCATCCCTCTCCAATAAAAATTTTGCTTCACTCTTTTGTAGGTTCTTAGGAATCCAGAGTGCCCTACTGAAGGTATAGAGTGCATTTCATTCAAAATGATTGTGATGCAAGGGGAGTCAGGTATAAGCACAATGCGACATTTGTAGCGTAGATCCCTCGAATCCCAAGTGTAGTGGGCTATTGCACTTGGATCCTCCTCCAATTTTTTTAAGATGTTGCTGATCTCTAGATCCTTCTTCCATTCTTCCCTAATATCCTTGAGGAGACCGGTGGTAGGAAGGGAGATGGCTAAAACCTTAGCTTGTTCACGTAGCCGTGAGAGTGCATCTGCAACAACGTTTTCTTTCCCCTTTTTGTAAATAATTTCATAATCAAATCCAAGAAGTTTGGTTACCCATTTTTGCTACTCAGGGGATGATATCTTTTGCTCCAAAAAGTACTTGAGGCTTTTATGGTCAGCTTTAATTTGAAATCGCCGGCCGATCAGGTAGGGTCTCCACCTCATTACTACGTGTACAATAGCAAGCATCTCCTTATCATATACAGACTTGTTTTGATGGGAGGGAGATAATGCCTTGCTAGTGTATGCGAGTGGTCGACCATTTTGCATGAGAATGACTCCAATTCCAACTCCAGATGCGTCGGCTTCAATGATGAAGGGTTTATTGAAATCTGGTAGCGCAAGCACCGGCGTCGTTGTCATGGCTGCTTTAAGTTTGTCAAAGGCAGCAGAGGCTTTGTACGACCATTGGAAAGCATCTTTTTTCAGTAAAGAAGTGAGTGGTGCACTGATCTTCCCATAGTCCTTAACAAATTTTTGGTAGTAGCCCGTTAGTCCAAGGAACCCCCGTAGTAATTTCACGTTTGTAGGTTTCGGCCAGCCTTGCATTGCCTCAATTTTTGTTGGGTCTACCGCCACTCCTTCTTCTAATATTATATGCCCAAGGTACTCTACTTTTTGCTGGAGAAAGCTGTACTTTGGTTGCTTTACAAAAAGAGTATTCTCCTGAAGGATCGTCAAAACAATCCGTAAATGCTGAAAGTGAGTCTCAAAAGAAGGGCTGTAAACGAGAATATCATCAAAAAACACCAGCACAAATTTACGAAGAAAGCTTCGAAAAATATCGTTCATAAGACTTTGAAAGGTTGAAGGAGCATTAGTGAGTCCGAAAGGCATTACCAAGAATTCATAATGGCCATTATGTGTGCGAAATGCAGTTTTTGGAATGTCATCGTCACATACCCAAATTTGGTGGTAACCGGATCGGAGGTGCAACTTCGTGAAGACTCGAGCTCCTTTTAATTCATCAAGAAGTTCATCCACCACTGGTATTGGGTACTTGTCCTTGACGGTGATGCCATTTAAAGCTCGGTAGTCGATGCACATCCGCCAAGTTCCGTCCTTCTTGCGTACAAGTAGCACCAGTGAGGAATAGGGGCTGCAACTTGGCCGAATCACCCTTGTTTCAAGCATCTCCTTTACGATCTTTTCAATTTCATCTTTCTGGAGGTGAGGATATCGGTACGGTCGAGTGTTCGCTGGTGGCTTGCCCGGAAGGATTGGAATTCGATGGTCATATTGCCGAGAAGGAGGAAGACCGCGCGGTTCAGCAAATATGTCGGCAAATTCAGTAAGCAATTGGGCAAGATTTTGATCTTCAATTTCTATTTTCTTCTCTTCTTGTTGTGGCTGGAGATGCATCAAAAAGCCACTATTTACCTTGTGCAAAACTTTCTCCATTCGTTAGGTCGAAACAGTGGTAACGTTGCTTCCGCGCTTCCCGCGTAGGATGATCTGTTTGCCCTTATAGTAGAATTTCATAATTAATTTAGAAAAGTTCCAAGAGACATCACCTAGTGTAGTCAGCCATTCTATACCAAGCACTGCCTCATAGTCATCGATTGGTAGGAGGAAGAAATCGGTGATAATTTCTTGGTCTTGCAGTAATAGTTTCACCTACGGGCATCTTTGGTCGCACTTTAGGATTCTGCCATCGGCAACCTTTACATCGAACTTGCTACAACCTTCAATATGCAGTGTCATCCGAGTAGCAACCTTACTATTTAGGAAGTTATTAGTGCTACCCGTGTCGATGAGAACAGTGATCAGCTGTTGTTTGAGAAGGCCTCAAACTTTCATTGTTTGCGTATTTGAGTAGCCAGCTAGTGCGTGTACCGTAATGTCGGTCGGCTGTGACTCTTCTTCCATATCTTCTTCTTCATGTTAATGGCTCTCTTCTAGATGTTCAATGACCTCTTCTTTTACTGGTTCAATCATAAGAAGTCTACCTTTTTTGCAGCGATGCTCGCGGCTCCACGGCTCGTCGCAATGCCAACATAACCCCTTCGCAGATCACTCCCGAAGTTCTTCTCTTGTTAACCTTTTCAGTGCAGGGACTTGGTTGATAGTAGGGGGGGCTGAGGGCTTTAGTATTGTAGGTCATGGAGTGATCCTAGTCCTCCGGGCTTCATGGTTCAATCGCTCCTCTTGTAGTCGTGCGAAAGAGATGGCTGCCATAAGCGTGTAAGGTTGTTGCGCCTTAACTTCTCCCCGGATCTCCGGCTTTAAGCCCTCAATAAAGGTCCCCAATAACTATTTTTTAGACTAATCACAAGTTTGATTAGATAATCTTTCAAACCTGATCTGGTACTCCTGAATGGTGGAGGTTTGTCGGATCTTTGCTAGTTGTTCGTCAATGTTCTCGTAATAAGTTGGTCCGAAGCGGATCAGTAGTCCTTCTTTGAATTGTCGCCATGAAAGGACTCCATAAGTGTGTTCAAACTAGTCAAACCATTGTATGGTATCCCCTTCAAGATGTATAGCTGCAATTTCCACCATGGAACTCTATAGGGGTTCTCCCTCCAAGTTGCTGCTCAAAGGCTGCAGAAAAGATTCATCTATTGCTTATGAAAGAGAAGGAATACATGGCTATTTATAGGGCTTCTAAACCCTAACTCCTAATAGGACTCCTACTCAAGACTCCTATTCCCTTACAACTCCTAATTCTTCTCTAAGAAAAAACCTCCTAACAGAATGTCCCTCTCAATTAGGACTCCCTCTCAATTAGGACTCTCCTAGCTAGAGTCCTAACAGAGTCCTAACAGAATGTCCCTCTCAATTAGGACTCTCCTAGCTAGAGTCCTAACATAATGTCCCTCTCAATTAGGACTCTCCTAGCTAGAGTCCTAACACTCAGGTCTTCACTAAATTGGACCTACGATCGGGCTATCATCAAATCAGAGTACATGAAAGGAATGTTCAGAAAACTGCCTTCAGGACACATAATGGCCATTATGAGTTTCTAGTAATGCCTTTTGGGTTAACCAATGCGCCCTCTACTTTCCAGAGTTTAATGAATGATATATTTCGGGCTCATCTCCGTAAGTTTGTTTTGGTTTTCTTTGATGATATTTTAATATACAGTCATTCCCTAGAAAGTCATTTATTACGTTTATGAACTATCTTTAATATTCTTCGTGAGCATGGTCTTTTTGTTAAGAAATCCAAGTACAGTTTTGGGCAACCTGAGGTTGAGTACCTCGGCCATATCATATCTCAAAAGGGTGTTGCAGTTGATCCTTCAAAAATCCAAGTGATGACAGACTAGCCAATTCCAAAGTCAATCAAAGCTTTAAGGGGGTTCTTGGGACTAACCGGCTATTATCGAAAGTTTGTGAAGAATTATGGCAAAATTAGTGCCCCCTTGACGTCACTTCTAAAGAAAAATACATTCAAATGGTTAGAAGAGGCAACTCAGGCATTTCAATTCTTGAAAACTGCAATGTCTACTACACTCGTGCTTGCTTTACCCGATTTTAACAAGATGTTTGTGATTGAATCTAATGCTTCTAGAGCTGGAATAGGGGCTGTATTAATGCAGGAAGGTCGGCCTATCACTTATGCTAGTAAGGCTCTTTCCCCTTCCCATTTGAGTTTATCTATTTATGACAAAGAGATGCTAGCCATAATACATGTAGTCACAAAGTGGAGACCCTACCTAATTGGTCGACGGTTTCAAATACGCACTGATCACAAAAGCCTCAAATATTTTCTAGAGCAAAAGATTTCTTCTCCAGAGCAATAGAAATGGGTCACAAAGCTACTAGGATTCGATTATGAGATCATTTATAAAAAGGGGAGTGAGAATTTAGTAGCTGATGCCCTCTCACGCCTTCCAGAACAAGCTGAACTAGTAGCTATTTCTATTCCTATTTACGAGACTTTGGAAGTTATCAGAAGGGAATGGTCAAATAATCCTAAGATCCAAAACATCATTAAAAAATTAGAAGCCCTAGGTTCTGTCTCAAATTATAGTTGGGATTCGGTGGACTTGTGCTATAAAGGCTGAATAGTGGTTGCCCCACATTCTTCTTGCCAAGCAAAAATTCTGAAGGAGTTCCATTCATCACCAATTGCTGGTCACTCAGGATTTCTCCGCACTTATAAGCGAGTTCGATAACTTTTTTACTGGAAAGGTATGAAAAATTTTATCAAGAAATTTGTTACTGAATGTGATGTTTGCCAACGTCACAAAAGTGAGACAGTAGCCACCCCAGGCTTACTACAATCCCTCCCTATTCCTGATGCTACTTGGACCGACATATCTATGAATTTCATTGGCAGTCTCCCATCATCTCAAGGAAAGAGTACTATACTTGTAGTCATGGATAGACTTACAAAGTATGCTCATTTCTGTGCTTTACGACATCCTTAAACTGCTGCAAGTGTTGCTCATATTTTTGTGGAAAACATAGCTAAATTGCATGGGAGTCCTCGTTCTATTGTTAGTGACAGAGACAAGATTTTTACTAGCTCCTTCTGGACAGAACTTTTTCATTTACAAGGTACTTAGCTGAATATGAGCACTTCTTATCATCCACAAACAGATGGGCAAACTGAAGTGGTAAACAGGTGCCTAGAAAATTATCTCCGATGCTTTACTAGTGACAAGCCGAAGGAATGGGTCAAATGGCTTCCCTGGGCAGAGTGGTGGTATAATACCTCTTACCATTCTTCTATTAAAATGACTCCATTTGAAGCAATTTATGGCCAACCCCTACCTACAATTACAAAGTATGTACCCGGTTCTTCTAAAGTTGATCAAGTGGAAAAGGAATTGATGGATAGAAATAAGATTATTCAGCTTTTAAAGGATAACCTCACAGCCGCACAAGCAAGAATGAAACAACAAGCTGATAAACACCGAAGTGAATGAGAATTTACTGTAGGTGATTGGGTTTTCCTTCATCTTCAACCCTACAAGCAAACTTTTATTTGGTATTACCATCCTAACAATTGATAAGACCCTAAATCTTATCGTCGCTCTGATACCAATTGATAAGACCCTAAAGTCTTATCATCGCTCTGATACCAAATGATAAGACCCTAAAGTCTTATCGTAGGCTCTGATACCAAATGATAAGACCCTAAAGTCTTATCGTGGAATAAAGGGGAGCGGGCGGCGGTGGAGAGGCAGCGGTGGTGGCGCGGCTGGGAGCAGCGTCACCAACGATAGCCGAGGAGGAGAGGTCGAGCGGTTGCACTGCGACGCAAGGGGAGGCGGGCGGCGGTAGTAGGGCTGGGATGGACGCTGGCAACGTCGTCTCCTGGCCAGGGAACAGCGGCGGCGGTGGTCGTCGGCCGGGAAGCGGGGCGATGGTGGGCGCTGGCCAGAGAGCAGCAGCGGCGGGTGGGTTGGCCGAAAGCAGGGGTGGCTGCGGCTTCTTCTTCCTCTTGTGTTTCTTGTTTTCTTTTTTTTTTTCTTTCTTTTTTATTTTTTTGAACGAGATGGGGCAGCAAGGAGGTCGAGCGGTGGTCGAAGGTCGCTGGCCGGGGAAACAACGACAACGGTGAAGAAAGAGTTGCCTTGTAGTGGTGGTGGGGAAGAAGGGAAGCAAAGGTTCCTTCTCGGTTGAGAAGGAACGACGTGCGGGGCTGCTGGCTTCACCCTTTCTCACAATAAAAAATTTTTCTTTTTTTTTTGAATGATAGCTATGGCAACACAGCGAGAACGTCAAGGATCGCCGCTCTGATACCAATTGATAAGACCCTAAAGTCTTATCATCGCTCTGATACCAAATGATAAGACCCTAAAGTCTTATTGTAGGCTCGATACCAAATGATAAGACCCTAAAGTCTTATCGTGGAATAAAGGAGAGAAATGGGGATGATAATAATCACTTTGAGGGGATCGGCCTCCTTGATCGCTTCGAGAGGATCGACTCTCCTTGATCACATCGAGGGGATCGACCCTCCTTGATCGCTTCGAGGGGATCGGCCTCCTAGGGTTTGTCAAAAGACAGAATAATATTTTTCATAGATTACAGAAAAGAAGCAGTTACATTCCTATTTATAGAGTTCCACCCAGAGTCCATCAGGACTTGAACTCTAATCATAAATAAATATTAAATAACTAATAATAAATAAATATTAAATAAACCTCTACTTGATTCTAACTAAACCAAACTAACTCAATAAACAACTGGACTAAACAGACTCAATAAACATTATTCAAAAGCTCAGAAAAAGGGTCCTAACAGTTCCTCCCTCTTCAAATCAGCCTTGTCCTCAAGGCTGAGCAGCATCAATCTCGGGGAGCTTCTCTTTCAGCACTTTAGTCATAGACTATCTGCAACGCATCACAACCCGTTGATCAAGTAAGTATGGTCTCCACTTTTTGATAGTGTAAGCAATAGGTCGATCTTTCAGTGTAGTAATCGTTACA
Source organism: Musa acuminata AAA Group (assembly GCF_036884655.1). Taxonomy (NCBI): domain Eukaryota; kingdom Viridiplantae; phylum Streptophyta; class Magnoliopsida; order Zingiberales; family Musaceae; genus Musa; species Musa acuminata. The sequence continues at coordinate 21,669,992 of NC_088357.1, read as the reverse complement.
AGAAATTCCTGGCCTTTGCTATCATAAGTTAAAATTCGTCCATCAGCTTTGAATATATCACAGCCTTCAATGTGGTAGGCTAATTGGGTTGCAACTTTCCTGTTCATAAAATTATTAGTGCTATCTGTATCAATCAAAATAGTGACAGGTTGATGCTTCAAAGTTCCTCCGATTTTCATAGTTTGTGGGTTAGTGTAGCCATCCAATGCATGCATTGTATGTGTGATGGCTTCAATATCTTCATCAGTTTTCATACCTTTATGATCAAAGTCCAACTCTTTTACTTTTGGTTCCTCTCTAATTGGCTCAATCATCAGAAGTTGCCCTTGTTTACATCGGTGCTCCATGCTCCACTTTTCATCATAATACAAACCCTTTGCTGATCTTTCCTTAAGTTCTTCTTGGGTTAGTCTTCGGGTGTCAAGGCTTTGGTTGGGAATAGATAGGGCTAGTAGCTTACTGATCATCTGGTTATTGTCACTTTTGTTTCCATGATTTTCCCTACTAATTTTTTTCTCATGTAGATGTGCGAATGAGATCGCAGCTATCATAGTGCGAGGTTGACGAGCCTTAACTTCACACCGGATCTCTGGAATAAGACCTTCAATAAATGTATCCAGAAGTTGTCGTTCCGACCAATCTCTAGCTTGATTTGATAATCTTTCAAACCTACTCTGATATTCCAACACTGTAGAAGTCTAACAAATTTTTGAGAGTTGTCCATCCACCTTCATGTATGAGTAGATTGTGTAACAATCTTGGAGCCCTTTTCTAATATTTTCAGATCTGTGCAATGTAGAACTTGAGTTCCCACCTTGTTGAAATTTACTAAAGCTCCCCAGTAAGTCCTTTTTGAAATCATTAAGTACTTCTTGTAACCGGTTCTCAATTCTAATTTCCAATGCTTCCATTTGTGCTTTCACTGAGTTATCGGTGGCCATTTCGTAAGACTGCAAATCTGTAATCTCAACTCCTATTTTTGGTGTTGGTTAAGGGCATCAATCACTGCCCTATTCGGTGCTGCTGTTGTGACGCAGTCGGTGGCAACACTATGGGAATGAAGGGTTGCTGCGAGGATGCAGGGATGTAGCTGCGGTCGTCGTGTGGGAAGCAGCGATGTTTGTTGCGGTCGCTGCGTAGAGGGATCGCTATTGCTAAGGGCTTGGAGGCAGCGATGGTGGTGCGGCTAGGGCAGCACCGCCAAGGGCTCACCACTACGATGGCTGCGACGGTGCGGATGGAAGGCAGCGTTGCTCTATTTCTATCACACTGCGGAAGGAGGCGCTGGTGAGAGGCAACGATGCTTGTTGCAGTCGCTGCGTGGAGGGATCACTGCTGCTGAGGGCTGGGAGGCAGCGATGGTGATGTGTTTGGGGGCAACGTCGGCAAGGACTCGCCGCTGCGGTGGCTACGATGGAGGAAGAGTTGTTGAAGAGTTGTTGCCCTGTGTTTTTATCACTGTGTGAGATGAGAGCGCCGAGGCTGAAAGGCGATGGTTGTGACTGCTATGACCCAAGGAAGCAATCGCCGAGCAGTTGGGTTGAGGCTGCGGTGATGCCAACCAACAACTGCAGCAGCGGAGGCAAAACAAGAGGGAGGTGACGTTGAAGCGGCCGGGGTTGAGGCTGCAGTGGTGGCAACCGGCGGCTGCGGCAAAGATGCAAGGGGACTGCAGCAACGATGCAGATGAGGGGGTTGAGGTGAAGGCTATGGTGGCTGGCAGCAGCAGTCGTGGCAGGCTGGGCGGCGAGCGGCGTCGTCGCTGGCTGGGCAGTAGTGGCGACGATGGTCTCAACCGGCGTTCGCAACAGCAAGAGGATTGCCCTGTTTCTCGGTCACAAGGGGGCAGAGCAAGGGGGAGTGGCGGCGGTCGTTCTCGCCCGAGCCAGGGGGAGCGGCGGTTGGGAGGCGTGCAGCGATCGCCGCATAGTGGCTGACAGTGGTGGTGGGTCGGCTGGAAGGCGACAAAACTCGAGGCGTGGCTGCGATCGATGAGGGGCTGCGGCAACAGAGGAAGCTCTGTTTCTACAACCACTACAAGGAGGGGATGCGGCTACCAACGGCTGCGGCTACGGTGCCGGCGGTCCTTCTCGCTCAAGCGAGATGGGGACGTGAGGAGAAGATGTCACTGGCCAGGTGATCGAGCGGCGGCGATGTGGCTGGGAAAAGTGGTGGTGACACGGCTGGGAACAAGGGCAATCCGTGAGTTGCCCTATTTCGATCGCCGCGAGGAGTAACTGCTCTCCGGCAGTTAGTGTAGGTGATTGGGTTTTCATAGATTACCGAAAAGAAGCAGTTACATCCCTATTTATAGAGTTCCACCTAAATGATAAGACTTTGGGGAGGGCGCAGCTCTGATACCAAATGATAAGACCCTAAAGTCTTATCTTCGCTCTGATACCAAATGATAAGACCCTAAAGGTCTTATCGTCGCTCTGATACCAAATGATAAGACCCTAAAGTCTTATCGTGGAAGAAAGGGGAGAAATGGGGATGATAATGATCGCTTCGAGGGGATCGGCCTCCTAGGGTTTGTCCAAAGACAGAATAGTATTTTTCATAGATTACCGAAAAGAAGCAGTTACATCCCTATTTATAGAGTTCCACCCAGAGTCCATCAGGACTTGAACTCTAATCATAAATAAATATTAAATAACTAATAATAAATAAATATTAAACAAACCTCTACTTGACTCTAACTGAACCAAACCAACTCAATAAACAACTGGACTAAATAGATTCAATAAACATTATTCAAAAGCTCAGGAAAAGGGTCCTAACAAGAGCATCTGAGCCACATTGTTATGAAGGTGCCCGAGATGCCAAAGAGCTCGAGAATTTCCTGTTTGACATGGAACAATACTTTCGAGCTACGAGGCATGATTTTTAAAAAACTAAAGTTTCTATAGCAACCATGTATATGAACGGAGATGCAAAACTTTGGTAGCAAACCCGTTGGGAGGAGATCCAACAAGGTCAGTGTCAAGTTGACATATGGGAGTACTTGAAGCGAGAGTTGAGAACTCAGTTCCTACCATAGAATACAGAGTTTATCGCAAGAAGGAAGTTGAGACAACTTCGCCAAAATACTTCCATTCTAGACTATGTGAAGCAATTTTCTATACTAATGCTGGACATACAGGACATGTCTAAGAAGGATACGTTATTTAGTTTCCTCAATGGTTTGAAGCCATGGGCTCAACAAGAACTACATCGAAGGAATGTCGCCGATGTTATTGGGACAATTGCTGCTATAAAAAGGCTCATCGATTTTGTTTTCTTTGAAGACCTAAGAAAAAGGAAATAATCTTCAGGCAATCGCCCTCTAAAATATTCTCGAGGGAAGGAGCTCAGGGGCGAACAAAAAAGAAGAGTTCCCACAAAGGGCCAAGCCCGAAAGGCAAGGCCCCGAAACCTGACGAATGCTTCTTGTGCGGAGGGCTATACATGGTGAGAGAGTACTCACAAAAACAGACACTCAATGTTTTAACAGCTTCCATCCACGCCCCCCCCCCCGATCGAACAAGGGCAAGGTTATCGCTCTTAGTTCGAGTAGTTCTGAATTCAATAGTGACGGTGAGGAGTCACAAGGACCCCAGATGGGAGTAGTATATTTGTTGAATGTCATGTGGGGTCAAGTGGGGGAGAACATGAAGACAAGGCTACAAAAAGCAGGAAGTGACGAGCTAATGTACGTAGACATTAAGCTCAATGGCCAAACGACCTATGCAATGGTGGACACGGGTGCTACCCACAATTTTATTGTCGATCGAGAAGCCAAGCGACTTGGGCTGATCTTGGAGAAGAGCCCAAGTCGAATGAAGGTAGTGAACTCGGAGGTCAAGCGAATCTTTGGGTTGGCAAAAGGAGTTCCCATCAAAATCGGAACATGGAGCGGGAGTACAAAGATGATGGCAGTACCATTGGATGACTTCCAAGTGATTCTTGGAATGAAATTTATGCACGCGGTGAAGTTGGTGCCAATGTCGTTCCTTAACTCCCTATGTATGATAGGAGGTGACGACCCCTGTGTGGTTCCTGTCTCTCGGAGGGGAACTAGGGAACCCCAGCATATATTGGTATTACAACTAAAGAAAGGGGTATAAAAAGGTGAACTAACATTCGTGGCTGCTATGAAGCTAGAGCCACTTGACAAAAAGGCCACTCATTAACCTACTGTGGTGGCGAACGTCCTGAAGGAGTTCACGGATGTTATGCCACCTGAGTTGCCGAAGACTCTACCGCCATGCAGAGACGTGGATCATCACATCAAGCTGGAGACAGGAGTGAAGCCTCCAGTGAGACCACCCTACCACATACCCCCTCCCAAGTTAGCTGAGCTCAGAAAGCTGTTAAGCAAACTACTAAGCGGTGGTCTCATCCGTAGTTCTAAAGCATCATTCGGAGCTCCAATTCTCTTCCAGAAGAAACAAGATGGAAGCCTTCGATTATGTGTTGATTACCGAGCCCTTAACAAAGTGACGGTAAAGAACAAGTATCCCATCCCACTTATCATAGACTTGTTTGACCAATTGGGCAAAGCCAAACATTTCTCAAAACTCAACCTTCGGTCGGGGTATTGGCAGGTGCGCATTGTTGAAGGCAACGAAGCAAAGACTACATGTGTGACCAGGTATGGAGTGTTTGAGTTCTTGTTGATTCATTTCGGCTTAACCAATACTCCGGCTATGTTTTACATTCTCATGAACTAGCTATTCAAAGAGTATTTGGATAAGTTCGTGATCGTCTACTTAGACGATATTGTCGTCTACAATCAAACGCTCGAGGAGCATGTCAAGCACTTTGGACAATTTTCAAGGTTCTTAGGGAGAACATTTTGTTTGTGAAAAGGGAGAAATATTACTTTGCTCAAATGGAGATCTTATTCTTAGGGCATCGAATCGGTGATGGCTCCATTCGGATGGACAAATCGAAGGTGCAAGCAGTTATAGAATGACGAACTCTAAAGAAGATGCTAGAGTTGAGATCCTTCCTTAGTTTTGTCAACTACTATTGATGCTTCATAGCAGGGTATTCGAAGCGTGCAACTCCACTTACGGAGTTGCTGAAGAAGGAGCAGCTTTGGAGGTGGTCTGATAAATGTGAAATTGCATTCCAAGATTTGAAGGCTACTGTGTTGGAAGAATCGGTGCTCAAATTGTTGGACTATGTGGAGACCTTTGAAGTCCATACAGATGCTACAGACTTCACTATTAGGGGAGTACTCATGCAGGAGGGTCATTTGGTGGCCTACGAGAGCCGCAAACTCAATGAGACCGAGCAGCAGTATCCGGTGCACTAGAATGAGATGACAGCAGTGATCCACTGTCTAGGAGTTTGGCGACACTACCTTCTTGGATCGCGATTTGTGTTAAGGACAGATAACATCGCGTTGAGCTATTTCCAAACTCAGAATAAACTCTCCACAAAGCAAGCACGATAGCAGGACTTCCTAGCTGAGTTTGATATGACAATAGAGTACAAGCTCGAAAAGTGGAGCATGTGAATGCCATACAATTAGAGGGCAGAGGCCAAGCAAGTCAGTTACACTCCAACTTCTTTTCTAGGATTAGGGATGGGCTGTACAGTGATCCTCAAGCAGTAACCCTGATGCAGCTCATTAAAGAGGGCAAGACACGACAGTTTTGGGTCCAAGAGGGACTCGTTTACACCATAGAGAATAGGGTTTATATTCCTTGAGTGGTTAATTTGAGGCGTGAACTCTTAAGAGAGTGTCACGATTCCCTTTGGGTTGGACACCCAAGCATTCCCAGAACCTTGGCTCTCGTGGAGAGGGCCTTTTACTGGCCGAAGATGGGGACTGATGTGGAAGAATATGTTTGAACGTGCCTCACTTGCCAATAAGACAAGGTGGAGCAGCGAAAGCCGATGGGACATTTGGAGCCGTTGCCCATACCAGAAAGGCCGTGGGAGAGCATTTCCTTGGATTTCATATCAAGCTTGCTAGTAGTAGGGAGACTTGGATCGATACTTGTGGTGGTCGATCGATTTTCAAAGTATGCAATTTTCATTGCTGCTCCCCTACACTATTCAGCAGAGGAGGCGGTCAAGCTGATGATGAAAGATATGGTGAAGTATTGGGGAGTCCTGCATAATATCATCAGTGATCGAGATGCTCAATTCTTGGGACGACTTTAGACCGAGCTATTCAAATTATTGGGGTTGAAGTTATACTTCTCCGCAAGCCTCCACCCCCAGACGGATGGCCAAACCGAAAGGATAAACTCGCTCATAGAGCAATATCTTTGGTACTATGTGAGTGCCAACTAACGAGATTGGGTAAAGTTGTTGGACATTGCCCAATTCTCTTACAACTTGCAGCGAAGCTCTGCATCCAACAAGAGCCCCTTCAAGATCATTACAGGGCAACAATCATCAACTCCTCACACCACGGTAATCAAGTATACTGGGAGTAGTCTGTCAACCTACCACTTCATAAAGGAGTGGCATCGAAATACAGATATTGCATGAGCTTACTTGGAGAAGGCGATAAAAGGAATGAAGAAGTGGGCAGACTTGGGAAGGCGACCGTAAGAGTTCAAGGTCAGTGATTTGGTATTAGTCAAGCTCCAACCAGTATCAATCCAATTCTTTAGGAACAAAGTACACAAAGAATTGGTGTGCAAGTATGAAGGGCCCATCCCAATTATCAGCAGGGTAGGCAACGTTTCCTACAAGTTACAACTACCAGCGTAGTTGAAACCATTTTAGTGGACCGCAAGATAAAGCTACCCACTAGAGCTAAGTAGACCGAGTACTTGGTGAAGTGGCGAAAGCTTCCCCGAACTAAAGCTAATTGGGAGCCCGAAGATGCCCTATGACATGAAGAAGCAATCATTAACAACTACCAACAAGCATCGACGAGGGCGTCAATAGTTTAAGTGGAGAAGAATGTCACGAACGGTTGTCGTGCAACCACAACAACTTTATTCAATGAATCGTTTGTCATTTGTGTTTACATGTACAACTGCTTGGCAGTATATTTTGGCTTAGTTTTATGTTCTTTTGCTTGTAAAAATATAAGTTCAAACAAGTTACAGTGCTACAGTATGACCGCTCACCGAACTAAGCAAAGCAGCCCAAAACAACTTCATTTTCGTATGCCACGGGCTGTTTTCTGTAGCCCATTGCTACACGTGAAACATCAGCTATCTCAGCACCCTAGAACCACCCGGGTGGCACCATAGGGGATAGTGTTGGGAAATCTTGGGGGTGACATCAGATGCGTAGCAGAAGAACAAGAAAACAAAATCCCCGATTCCCAAAGAGATGTTCGTCGTCGTGCAAAGATTGGTGCGCAAAATCTGCGAAACTAAAAAACTGCATATAGAGTAGATTGTGTTACCAAGGGAGATCGTATATCCCTATTTCCTTACAGATCTTTAGGAGAGAGCGAAGGAGCTCAAGCGTCCTCCTCTCTAGCAGTGATCCACACAGTAGGGCTACGACGATGCTCCTCAAAACTCCAAGCCTTCTCTGAGGTGGAGAGGGGAAGGAGAATAAGAGAGGTAAGCAAAGGCTCTAGCCTATGAGGCTCTGAATCCCTCCTATTTATAGAGGTCCCCTATCAAACCCTAATGGATCCTCCCCTAGTGGGTATTGGATCTGCATCCAATAACCCAAGCCATTTATATTAGTGAATCTCTATCCAATAATCTCTCATGGGCTCTTATTGGATCTCGTCGATGGGATCCAATAATTCAGGGGCTTATTGGATATCCAATAAGACAAGAGCTCCATTGGATATCTCATATCCGAACCTCTACTCATCCCAATGCCTACCATATGTGTGTGATCCTCTAGGCCCAATATCAAGCTGGCCGTGAGTCATACCCGTCAGAACTCCTTCTAACTCAGTGAATTATTATCTCTGTAATAATTCACTCCACTCATCGACTACGGACGTACTAGGCCACTACGCCATAGTCCCTAGACGATACAGGAGAATCCAATCCATTGGACCTGTTTGTCCTCAGTTACTGTGTACCTATAGTCTCTCATCCATCTAATATCCTAGAGACCGTATATCGAGCATGGTGCTGTCAGACCCATACGGTTTCTACTCGAGTCTCGCTCTAATCGGATTCTCCCGGAGAACTCTTTTTCTCTCAACCTGAATGACCCTGGCCAGGGATTTTGTTAGGACTCTAGCTAGAGAGTCCTAATTGAGAGGGACATTCTGTTAGGACTCTAGCTAGGAGAGTCCTAATTGAGAGGGACACTCTGTTAGGATTCTAACTAGGAGAGTCCTAATTGAAAGGGACATTCTGTTAGGAGGTTTTTTCTTGGAGAAGAATTAGGAGTTGTAAGGGAATATGAGTCTTAAGTATGAGTCATATTAGGAGTTGGTTAGAAGTAAGAGTCTTAAGTAGGAGTCCTATTAGGAGTTAGGGTTTAGAAGCCCTATAAATAGCCATGTATTCCTTCTCTTTTCTTAAGCAATAGATGAATCTTTTCTGCAGCCTTTGAGCAGCAACTTGGAGGGAGCAACCCCTATAGAGTTCCAAGGAGGCCGATCCCCTAAGAGATCAACCCCAAGTTTAGAATCTGCAAGGGTTCTATCTCCTGGTATCAGAGCAGCATTCTTGGCGTCTCGCTGCCCTTCCACAGCCATCCATCAACCCTCCACAACCATATAAAGCAATTCCCACAATTGCTTAAAAGATCATCGCCGAATTCCACCATCATCTCCACCACCGCAGATCAACCTTTGATCTCCTCGTGAATTGCAACAGCAAACTTTCACTGATTTCTATCAAACCTATACATGCCTTTAACTCGTCAACAAAAGAGAGATCTTAACATCACAGATTTGGAGTCATATACTATGGCATCTGAGGAGGCAATCAATGCTAAATTTGAAGCCTTTGAGGCACGAATGGAGGATAAGATTCGGACTCTCCTTACCGAATTCAGTTTGGGCCGACCACCAAGCCCGAAGAAATCACATCAAGGAGAGAGCTCTAACCAATCACATCATGCCCAAAGAGATGACTTCCAAGAGAGGGGAGACTCTATGACCGACCCCAACTATTCGCGCATGAAAGTGGACTTCCCTAGATGGGAAGAAGGAGACCCAATTGGTTGGATCTCGCGCGCTGAGCGATATTTTCGGTACCATAAAACTGCGGATGCATCCATGGTGGAAATTGCAGCTATACATCTTGAAGGGGATGCCATACAATGGTTTGACTAGTTTGAACACACTTATGGAGCCCTTTCATGGCGTCAATTCAAAGAAGGAATACTGATTCGCTTCGGACCAACTTATTACGAGAACATTGACGGACAACTAGCAAAGATCCGACAAACCTCCACCATTCAAGAGTACCAAACCAGGTTTGAAAGGTTATCTAATCAAACTCGTGATTGGTCTGAAAAACAGTTATTGGGGACTTTTATTGAGGGCTTAAAGCCGGAGATCCGGGGAGAAATTAAGGCGCGATAACCATACACGCTTATGGCAGCCATCTCTTTCGCACGACTTCAAGAGGAGCGATTGAACCATGAAGCCCGGAGGACAAGGATTACTCCACGACCTACAATACTAAAGCCCTCAGCCCCCCCTACTATCAACCGAGTCCCTGCACCGAAAAGGTTAACAAGAGAAGAACTTCGGGAGCGATCTGCGAAGGGGTTATGTTGGCATTGCGACGAGCCGTGGAGTCGCGAGCATCGCTGTAAAAAAGGTAGACTTCTTATGATTGAACCAGTAGAAGAAGAGGTCATTGAACATCTAGAAGAGAGCCTTGAACATGAAGAAGAAGATATGGAAGAAGAGCCACAGCCGACCGACATTATGGTACACGCGCTAGCCGGCTATTCAAATCCGCAAACGATGAAAGTTGGAGGCCTTCTCAAACAACAGCCGATCACTGTTCTCATCGACACGGGTAGCACTAATAACTTCCTGAATAGTAAGGTTGCTGCTCGGATGGCACTGCATATTGAAGGTTGCAGCAAGTTCGATGTAAAGGTTGCTGACGGTAGAATCCTAAAGTGCGACCAAAGATGCCCGCAGGTGAAACTATTAGTGCAAGACCAAGAAATTATCACCGATTTCTTCCTCCTACCAATCGATGACTATGAGGCAGTGCTTGGTATAGAATGGCTGACTACACTAGGTGATGTCTCTTGGAACTTTTCTAAATTAATTATGAAATTCTACTGTAAGGGCAAACAGATCATCCTACGCGGGAAGCGCGGAAGCAACGTTACCACTGTTTCGACCCAACGAATGGAAAAAGTTTTACACAAGGTAAATTGTGCCTTTTTGATGCACCTCCAGCAGCAACTAGAGGGGAAGAAAATAGAATTTGAAGATCAAAATCTTGCCCAATTGCTTACTGAATTTGCCGACATATTTGCTGAACCGCGCGGTCTTCCTCCTTCTCGGCAACATGACCATCGAATTCCAATCCTTCCGGGCAAGCCACCAGCGAACACTCGACCATACCGATATCCTCACCTCCAGAAAGATGAAATTGAAAAGATCGTAAAGGAGATGCTTGAAACAGGGGTGATTCGACCAAGTTGCAGCCCCTATTCCTCACCGGTGCTACTTGTACGCAAGAAGGACAGAACTTGGCGGATGTGCATCGACTACCGAGCTTTAAATGGCATCACCGTCAAGGACAAATACCCAATACCAGTGGTGGATGAACTTCTTGATGAATTGAAAGGAGCGCGAGTCTTCACGAAGTTGGACCTCCGATCCGGTTACCACCAAATTCGGGTATGTAACGATGACATTCCAAAAACTGCATTTCGCACGCATGATGGCCATTATGAATTCTTGGTAATGCCTTTTGGACTCACTAATGCTCCTTCAACCTTTCAAAGTCTCATGAATGATATATTTCGGAGCTTTCTTCGTAAATTTGTGCTAGTATTTTTCGATGATATTCTCGTTTACAGCCCTTCTCTTGAGACTCACTTTCAGCATTTACGGATTGTTTTGACGATCCTTCAGGAGAATACTCTTTTTGTTAAGCAACCAAAGTGCAGCTTTCTCCAGCAAAAAGTAGAGTACCTTGGGCATATAATATCAAAAGAAGGAGTGGCGGTAGACCCAACAAAAATTGAGGCAATGCAAGGCTGGCCGAAACCTACAAACGTGAAATTACTGCGAGGGTTCCTTGGACTAACGGGCTACTACCGAAAATTTGTTAAGGACTATGGGAAGATCAGTGCACCACTCACTTCTTTACTGAAAAAAGATGCTTTCCAATGGTCGGACAAAGCCTCTGCTACCTTCGACAAACTTAAAGCAGCCATGACAACAACGCCGGTGCTTGCGCTACCGGATTTCAATAAACCATTCATCATTGAGGCCGACGCATCTGGAGTCGGAATTGGAGCCATTCTCATGCAAAATGGTCGACCACTCGCATACACTAGCAAGGCATTATCTCCCTCCCATCAAAATATGTCAGTATATGATAAGGAGATGCTTGCCATTGTACACGCAGTAACGAGGTGGAGACCCTACCTGATCGGCCGGCGATTTCAAATTAAAACTGACCATAAAAGCCTCAAGTACTTTTTGGAGCAAAAGATATCATCCCCTGAGCAGCAAAAATGCGTAACCAAACTTCTTGGATTTGATTATGAAATTATTTACAAAAAGGGGAAAGAAAACGTTGTTGCAGATGCACTCTCACGGCTACCTGAACAAGCTAAGGTTTCAGCCATCTCCCTTCCTACCACCGATCTCCTCGAGGACATTAGGGAAGAATGGAAGAAGGATCCAGAGATCAGCAAGATCATAAAAAAATTGGAGGAGGATCCAAGTGCAATAGCCCACTACACTTGGGATTCGAGGGATTTACGCTACAAAGGTCGCATTGTGCTTATACCTGACTCCCCTTGCATCGCAATCATCTTGCATGAAATGCACTCTATACCTTTAGCAGGGCACTCTGGATTCCTAAGAACCTACAAAAGAGTGAAGCAAAATTTTTATTGGAGAGGGATGAAAAAAATTATTGCTGAATATGTGGCACAATGTGATGTATGTCAACAGCACAAGGGTGAAACTGTGGCAAATCCAGGGAAGCTACAACCACTACCCATACCAGACTCAGTGTGGACTGACATCTCCATGGACTTCATTGAAGGGCTACCATCTTCCAAAGGTAAAAGCACGATTCTCGTGGTAGTTGATCGACTTACGAAATATGCTCATTTTTGTGCTGTGAGAAATCCCTACACTACTGCTAGTATTGCTCAGATTTTCATAGAAAATATTGTTAAACTGCATGGTATGCCAAGGTCCATCGTAAGTGATCGTGACAGGATCTTCACTAGTAAATTTTGGACCGAGTTATTTCAGTTACAAGGCACCAAACTCAAGATGAGCACAGCATATCATCCACAAACTGACGACCAAACAGAGGTGGTAAATAGGTGCTTAGAGACGTACCTCCGATGTTTCGCTAGCGACCGACCGAAAGAGTGGGCAAAATGGCTTCCTTGGGCCGAATGGTGGTATAATACTACATATCATTCATATACAAAATGTGCCCCTTATGAAGCATTGTATGGTCGACCAGCACCTGTGATTCCAAAGTATATAATTGGCTCGGCCAAGGTAGATCAGGTTGACCAAGAATTGATTGATAGGGACAAACTCTTACAACTATTAAAAGATAATCTCTCTACCGCTCAAGCCAGAATGAAGCAGCAAGCCGACACACGATGAAGTGAAAGAGAATTTTTAGTGGGAGATTGGGTATATCTTCGCCTACAACCATACAAGCAACTCTCTATCAACACTCGAGCCTCCATGAAGCTATCCCCACGTTTTTATGGGCCCTATCAGATCACAGAGCGTATTGGAGCCGTGGCATACAGACTTAAATTACCTGAAGATGCCAAAATTCACCCTGTCATCCATGTATCATGCCTAAAGCCCAAGTTGGGAGAACACGAGTCACCCCAGATCCAACTGCCCAACACAACTGAGGATGGAGTTATTCAAGCCCAACCACAGGCCATCCTCGATCGCAGGATCGTGATGCGTCGCCGACATCCCTCTACTGAAGTACTAGTGCATTGGAATAATCTACCACTTGAAGACGCCACATGGGAACCATATGAGGAGCTGAAGACCCGGTTCCCTGAGTTCATGGAATCTCAGCCTTGAGGACAAGGCTGATTTGAAGAGGGCGGGTCTGTTAGGACTCTAGCTAGAGAGTCCTAATTGAGAGGGACATTCTGTTAGGACTCTAGCTAGGAGAGTCCTAATTGAGAGGGACACTCTGTTAGGATTCTAACTAGGAGAGTCCTAATTGAAAGGGACATTCTGTTAGGAGGTTTTTTCTTGGAGAAGAATTAGGAGTTGTAAGGGAATAGGAGTCTTAAGTATGAGTCATATTAGGAGTTGGTTAGAAGTAAGAGTCTTAAGTAGGAGTCCTATTAGGAGTTAGGGTTTAGAAGCCCTATAAATAGCCATGTATTCCTTCTCTTTTCTTAAACAATAGATGAATCTTTTCTGCAGCCTTTGAGCAGCAACTTAGAGGGAGGAACCCCTATAGAGTTCCAAGGAGGCCGATCCCCTAAAGAGATCAACCCCAAGTTTAGAATCTACAAGGGTTCTATCAGATTTGTCTGAGCAAAAACACATGGGATATTCCTCTCATGACGCCGAGAGTGGATGATCTTCTATCGATACTCAATAGCCCTCGTAAGGTCGACAACCACTTCCAATGACCAGCTGTATTAGATCTGGGACAGCCAAACCTATAAGTCTGGTATCAAAGAGTGGAGCACTCATACAGGACATCCTTGGTGTCTCAAGTCTAAGGACCAGATATACCACTAGTGTTAGGATCAGAGCGGCACTAAGAGGAGGGGGTGAATTAGTGCAGCGGATTAAAACGTCGGTTTTGACAAATCTTTCATACGATAAAAATCGAACTCGGAAGTGCTTAACTTGAAAGCATATTCACAAAGTTGTGCAGCAAAGGTAATGAGGAAATAAAGCAAGTAAGAAGGTTTGCAGTAATGTAAATAGTAGTAATGAAATGCAAACCAGAGATTATGCCGATTTTAAAGTGGTTCGGTCAAATGACCTACATCCACTTACGAGGCCCTTCTTCGATGAGGCTCCCACCTTCCACTAGCAAATCTCTTGAGGGGGAAGGGTAAATACCCCTCTTACAACTTTTTACAAGCGGTTCACTCTCTTACAGATTTTCAGCAAGAAAAAAGGAGGTGAACACTAGAAAATTGAAAACAAGACTAGCTAAGACTTTTCTAAGACCTTTCTCTCAATCAATTGCTTCTCAAAAAGTTGTAATCTCAGTTGAGATTTGAGGGGTATTTATAGGCCTCAAGAGGATTCAAATTTGGGCTCCAAAATTTGAATTCTCTTTGGTTCCCGATGCTGGCGGTGCCACCGCCTGTCAATGTCTGACACTGACAGTGCTGGGCGGTGCCACCACTTGACCCTTCGGTTCACTGGTTGGGCTTCAAATTTAGCCCAAACAAAATCTAATTTTGGCCTAGTTGGCCCCTAACCAGGATATAGGATTATCTCTTAATCCTAATCCTAATTACAAGTGAACTACATAACTAAAAACATCCTAAGCAAGTTTTCAACCGCGAACGTCGAGTCTTGTTCCAGCGAGCTTTCCGACGAACTTCTTCCGACGGACTCCTAGCAAGCTCCCGATCTTGTGATGACTTTAACGAGTAGCTGAGCCTTCTCGGTGATCTCCGTGAACCTCCAACGATCTCTTCGGCGAACTTCCAAAAATTTCGACAGGTTCCCGATTTCTTCTCAGTTGGAACCGGTAGCATCTCCGACGATTCTTCGGACTCTTAAACGTCCATTAAACTTGACTCCGGTATTCTTGCTTTGTGTTTTCTAGTTATCGTAGTTAATCCTGCACACTTAACTCAATAATATGGATTAGATCAATTAACCCATCAATTGATTTTATCATCAAAATCCGAGATTCAACAATCTCCCCCTTTTTGATGATGATAATCAATTGATGACGGAGTTAAACATAACTCCCCCTATCTATATGCCATATTATGAGAAGATAAAAACACTTGAATTCCATCCTATTGAATTCAAGCATAAACCGATAAGTTCTAACCGTAGAACTTATCGTTATTCTCATTAAGCATAAGTAAATACGAAACTTCGATGAAAATCATTTTCAGGTCGAATGATAAGAGACAATTTTTATGATGACAGGAGATAAAGATTTTCAACATGAATTTCATGATATAAATGTAAGGCATGCTTTCAATATGATCAATTAATCTTGCGATATTCTCAAAGATTTTGCAAGGCATATAAGACATTCATATCACACAAGCTTTTGTAATTCATATAAGTCATGTTATCGATGCGCATAAGATATTTTCATTAAGTCATGCTATCGAAATGGTATAAGTCATCACTTGGTCATCACTTCTCCCCCTTTGTCATCAACAAAAAAGGGAATAAGACTTGAAGCACATAACTTGTGATTATAACATCAGGAATTCAGCATTGATCATACAAAAATTTATCATTCAAAATTAAGTATGCTAAAATATTTACGCAGAGTTCATCTTAAAGGAAAATTCACCATTCATTCATTTTATCAAATCTCTTCTTTCTATAAATAACAAAAATTGTAGGTGTACAAAGAAGAGATTGTGATTAAAAAAAAATTTCAAGTAGTAATTCCAATAAGTCAAGATCATAATTCGAATACAAACTCATTCAAATTCATTCAAATTCAAATCGTCAACTTGAAACTCATAATGAAGCCATCAAAATCAATTTCGAGATTCAAAAAATATCATAAAATCATTAATCTTGATTAGATGGGAGCGGTGTTTGACTCAAGATAGGATAAGGTAATTTAACGTGTCATTTAGAATCGAAAGAGAAGGATCAAATTCACCGAGGAACGAAGAGAGGATAAAAAACTTTACAGAAAATCCATTCAAACAAGTTTATTCTTAGGGACAATTTAGCATACTTAATTCCCTTCTAATGAATTCAAATTGGTCTTCATGCAAGGCTTTTATAAATATATCTGCTAATTGATGCTTTGTGTCAATGAATTCTAGAACAACATTATTGTTAAAGACATGATCACGTATGAAATGATGCCTAACATTGATGTGCTTAGTTCTAGAGTGCTGAATTGGATTTTTAGTAAGACATATGGCACTAGTATTATCACATTTTATGGGAATGTTTTTAAAGTGAATTCCATAGTCTTCTAATGTATTTTTCATCCAAACAACTTGTGCACAGCATGCACTTGCAGCAATATATTCGGCTTCCGCCGTAGAGAGTGCAACTGAATTTTGTTTCTTGGAAGTCCAAGAAACAAGTGCATGTCCTAAAAATTGGCATGTTTCGGATGTACTTTTTCTATCTATCCTGCATCCGCCAAAATCGGTATCTGTATAAGCTATTAAATCGAATTTTTCAGATTTTGGATACCACAATCCTAGATTTGGAGTTCCTTTAAGATACCTAAATATTCTTTTAACACTTTTAAGATGAGATAATTTAGGATTTGATTGAAACCTAGCGCAAAGTCCTACACTAAACATAATATCCGTTCTGGTCGCGGTGAGGTAGAGTAGACTACCTATCATTCCCCTATATGTTTTTTGATCGAAATTTTCACTATTTTCATCCATATCTAACTTAGTCGCAGTACTCATAGGGGTGTTTATTGCTTTTGAATTATCCATGTTAAATCATTTTAACAATTCTAATGTATATTTAGATTGGTTAAAAAATATACCATAACTAAGTTGTTTGATTTGTAATCCCAAAAAGAAAGTTAATTCACCCATTAAACTCATTTCAAATTCATGACTCATACATTTGGCAAATGATTCACATAGTGATTCATCCGAAGAGCCAAAAATAATATCGTCAACATAAATTTTCACAATAAGAAAATTATTTTCAAAATGTTTAATAAACAATGTAGTATCAACCTTGCCTTTGGTAAAATTATTTAAAATAAGAAAGGAACTAAGCCTTTCATACCAAGCTCTAAGAGCTTGTTTAAAGCCATAGAGAGCCTTAGTTAATTTGAATACATGATTAGGAAGAAGAGAATTTTCAAATCCGGGAGGTTGTTCGACATATACTTCTTCGGAAATAAAACCATTCAAGAAAGCACTTTTGACATCCATTTGAAATAGTTTAAAATTATTACTACTAGCATAGGCAAGGAGCATCCTTATGGCTTCTAATCGAGCCACGGGAGCGAAGGTTTCTTCGTAATCGATACCTTCTTCTTGGTTGAAACCTTTGGCCACTAATCTAGCCTTGTTTCTAACCACGATACCATTTTCGTCTTGCTTGTTTCTAAAGACTCATTTAGTACCAATGACTAAATGGTCACTAGGTCTAGGAACAAACTTCCATACATTATTCCTCTCAAATTGATTCAATTCCTCTTGCATTGCAATAACCCAAAAATCATCTTTTATGGCCTCGTCAATGCATTTAGGTTCGATTTGAGAAAGGAATGCAGCGTTAGCATAAAAATTCTTGAAAGAGGAACGAGTTTGAACCCCTTATGATGCATCTCCTATAATTAGCTCCTTTGGATGAGCATCTATATACTTCCATTCCTTGGGTAAGGAAATTTCGGAAGAAGGTGCATCCAAGTTGCTATTTTGAGGAGGGGGTTCATTTAAATTCAAATTATCAAAACCAAGATCATCATCAAAATCATTTTTCTTTAAATTAGAAATTTCATTAAAAATTACATGAATAGACTCTTCTATTACTAAGGTTCTTTTGTTAAAAACCCGAAAAGCCTTAGAAACGGAAGAGTAACCAAGAAAGATGCCTTCATCGGATTTAGCATCAAATTTACCTAAGGCATCCCTTTCATTCAAAATAAAGCATTTACAACCGAAAACTTTAAAATAGAAAATATTTGGTTTTTTGTTATTCCATAATTCATAGGGAGTTTTTGATAGGGATGGTCTTATTAGGACCCTATTCATGATGTAGAAAGTCGTATTTACGGATTCGGCCCAAAAATACTTGGGTAGACTATGTTCATTTAACATTGTTCTTGCCATTTCTTGTAGGTTTATATTTTTTCTTTCAACTACTCCATTTTGTTGGGGATTCCTCGGAGTGGAGAAGTTGTGATTGTATCCATTAACTTCACAAAAATTTTGAAAGTCACGATTTTGAAATTCGCCACCGTGATCACTCCGAATTGATGAAATCATGAAACCTTTTTCATTTTGAGTGAGTTTACAAAATTTAGAGAAACACTTGAAACAATCACTTTTATGAGCTAAGAAATAGGTCCAAGTGTATCTAGTATAGTCATCCACAATTACAAACGCATATTTGCTTTCTCCTAGACTTATCGTGTCAATTGGTCCAAATAAGTCCAAATGAATCAATTGTAATGGTCTAGTGGTGCTAATTTGAGTTTTTGGTTTGAAACTAGTTTTTATTTGTTTACCTAATTGACATGCATCGCATACTTTGTCCTTAATAAACTTTATATTTGGAATTCCTCGCACTAATTCTCTAGATGAGATCTTAGATATTAGTTTCATGCTTGCATGGCCTAGTCTCCTATGCCAAAGCCAAGCATCATCATTTAAAGCGGAGAAATACATTTCATTACTCAGTTCATCAAGGTTGATGGTGTAGATATTATTTTGTTTTAATGCAATCATAGTTATGTTATGGTTTGGTTTTTCAATAATATACACATTTGATTCAAATCTAACGATATAACCTTTATCGCATAATTGACTAACACTCAAGAGATTATGTTTCAATCCATCAACTAATAAGACATCATCAATAGAAAATTTTAATTTGTTACCTATGGTTCCCTTGCCAATGATTTTGCCTTGGTTGTTGTCTCCAAAAGTGACGTACCCTTCTTCTTTCCTAGTGAGCATAGAGAAATGAGATGGATCTCCAGTCATATGTCTTGAGCATCCACTATCTAGATACTATCTCTTGCTCCTAGCTTGTGGTGGTGTATGTTTCTACAAGAAGGGATTATTTTTAGGTACCCATTTTCTTTTGGGTGCCTTAAAAACTGATTTAACTTGTTCATCATATTGCATAGAATTGATCATGGTTCCTTTAGGAACCCAAATTAGTTTGTTCGGACTAATTTTCTTGAATGGACATTTATAAGTTTTATGTTCATATTTGCAACAAAAGTTGCAATTGCTTTGGTGCCGAACATGTAAGACGGGGCCTTTAATGAAGGTGGTTGGATATTGGTGAGGACTTCTCACAAATCTGATTCCACTTCTTTTAGGACCGTGACCCTTTTTTATAAGGATCATGTTCAAAGATTTGCTACCAACCTCGAATTTCTTCAAGGTGTCCTTAAGTAGCAAGTTCTCCTTTTGGAGAGATTCTAGATCATGGCATTTTATACATGGAGCTAAACTATCATGATATTCAGTTTTTAATTTATCAATATCACAAGTGAGTCTATCATGCTCCTTTTTTAGCAATTTGTTTTTTCTACTAATTGTCTTACATTCATCAAATAACTCATGGAAAGCATTTAATAATTCATGATAAGGTAAATCTACAACAATTAAATCTGTTACCTCTTCTCCGATGGCCATTAGGGCGTAATGAGCAACTTGCTCGGTGT
Organism: Musa acuminata AAA Group; assembly: GCF_036884655.1. Taxonomy (NCBI): domain Eukaryota; kingdom Viridiplantae; phylum Streptophyta; class Magnoliopsida; order Zingiberales; family Musaceae; genus Musa; species Musa acuminata. The sequence continues at coordinate 21,650,328 of NC_088357.1, read as the reverse complement.
TGGACTTCTCTTCTTCGGACGCGCTTGAATCATCCCACGTTGCCTTGAGCGTCTTCTTCTTTGATGTTCTCTTTTTGGCTTGAGGACAATCGTTCTTGTAGTGTCCTGGTTTTTTGCACTCATAGCAAATCACTTGGCCCTTCTTGTGTTCGAATTTATTTTTTATATTATTTTTAAATTTATTCTTTCTTAAATATTTTTTAAATTTTTGAGTCAAAAGTGCAATGTCATTGTCACTGTCCTCATCACTTGATGTTCCTTTTAAGTGGTCTTCTTGTGATGTGAGTGCCATATCCTTCCTGTTCTTTGGAAGGGGGTTCTCGAGCTCGTCATGAGCTTGACATGTCATTTCGTAGGTAATTAGAGACCCAATAAGTTCTTCAAGAGGGAATGTTTTAAGGTCTTTTGCCTCTTGAATTACCGTAACTTTTGGATCCCAACTTTTAGGGAGGGATCTTAAGATTTTAGTTACTAGTTCAAAGTTAGTAAAATCTTTACCAAGAGCTTTGAGTCCATTAATGACATCCGTGAACCGGGTGTACATGTCTCCGATGGACTCACTTGGTTTTATTCGGAAAAGTTCATAAGAGTGCACAAGGATGTTGATTTTGAACTCTTTCACTCGGCTAGTGCCTTCATGAGTGACCTCAAGAGTTCTCCAAATATCAAAAGTCGAATCATAAATTGAAACATGATTAAATTCATTTTTGTCTAGTGCACAAAACAAGGCATTCATAGCCTTTGCGTTTAAAGCAAAAACCTTCTTCTCCGATTCATTCCATTCGCTCATCGGAAGAGAAGATTTTTGAAATTCATTTTCAACAATAGTCCAAAGCTTGAAATCCATGGAAATGAGGAAGATCCTCATACGAGTCTTCCAATAAGTATAATCCGACCCATTAAATAAGGGTGGACGTATGATAGAATGACCCTCATGTATGCCGGAGTAAACCATCTCTCTTGGGTATCAAACCAAATATGAGAGTGAGCCTAGCTCGGATACCAATTGTTAGGATCGAAGCGGCACTAAGTGGGGGGGGGTGAATTAGTGCAGTGGATTAAAACATCGGTTTTGACAAATCTTTCGTACGATAAAAATCGAACTCAAAAGTGCTTAACTTGAAAGCGTATTCGCAAAGTTATGCAGCAAAGGTAATGAGGAAATAAAGCAAGTAAGAAGGTTTGCAGTAATGTAAATAGTAGTAATGAAATGCAAATCAGAGATTACGCCGATTTTAAAGTGGTTCGGTCAAATGACCTACATCCACTTGCGAGGCCCCTCTTCGATGAGGCTCCCACCTTCCACTAGCAAATATCTTGAGGGGGAAGGGTAAATATCCCTCTTACAACTTTTTACAAGCGGTTCACTCTCTTACAGATTTTCAGCAAGAAAGAAGGAGGTGAACACTAGCAAATTGAAAACAAGACTAGCTAAGACTTTTCTAAGACCTTTCTCTCAATCAATTTCTTCTCAAAAAGTTGTAATCTCAGCTGAGATTTGAGGGGTATTTATAGGCCTCAAGAGGATTCAAATTTGGGCTCCAAAATTTGAATTCTCTTTGGTTCACGATGCTGGCGGTGCCACCGCCTGTCAATGGCGGTGCCATTGCCTGTCAGTGTCTGACACTAACAGTGCTGGGTGGTGCCACCGCCCAGCTCTCGGGTGCTGGGCGGTGCAACCGCCCAGTCTGGCGGTGCCACCGCCAGACCCTTCGGTTCACTGGTTGGGCTTCAAATTTAGCCCAAACCAAATCTAATTTTGGCCTAGTTGGCCTAGTTATCTCATTCTGATCGAAGCATCCTACATCACTCAAAGCGCAGATTAAAACATAAACACTTATCAATTGGTTTTATCATCAAAATCTGAGATTCAATAATCTCCCCTTTTTTTATGATGACAACTAATTGATGACGGAATTAACTAAATTCTTGGAGTTTAAACAAACTCCCCCTATCAATATGCCATTGATAGAACCTTGATTTCAACCTGAATTCAAGTCATTGCAAATTTCATCATGAATATTTGCAACACCTCATCATACATAACATAATCATTCTTCTCCCCCTTTGTCATCAACAAAAAGGAGAAGTTCCAGCTATCAAGTGTTTGAGATATAAGTTCTAATCATTGCATGAAAAACATAATATCAAGTTTTATCATCATGCAATTTATAAGCTAGAAAATTTAGCAAGTGTTACATCATGCAAGCTATCAAGTTTTTTATCACTTTACAACATGCTTAATCACCAAATCATCATTAATTTTAAAGATGTGCAAGATTACAAATTTTGCTTCTTGAGAGTGGCAAGATAGTGATGTTCAAGATAGTAAGTTCTACATCATGCAAGCTAGCAAATTAGAGATGTTCAAGAAAGCAACACTTATTTATTGAAATATGCAAGTTGCAAGCTAGCAATTTTTTGCTTCCTTTGCAATGTTTGAGCTAGCAATTTTGCTTCCGTTGCAAAGTGCAAGTTAGCATATTTTGCATCTTGAGCTAGCAATATTTCTCTCCCTTTGTCAGTGTCAAAAAGAAGGGAAGAATACAATGTTGTAATTCTTTTCCCTTTACAACAATTTCTAAATCATGACAAAGGTAAGTATCAATCTTTTTTTCAATATGTTTGTGCATCATAATAGTTTTAAATTAAAACATGCACAATTTCAAAAACTTTACTTTTCATTATGCATGATAAAAAAAAAAATCAATCATCATTATGACCATTTCATACATGATACTAAGATATTAAAAAATTTATTCATTTATCAAAATTTTGATAATAAATCAATCATCATATCGCACATGATACTCATAAGCTAGCAAATTTTATATCATTTTAGAGCATCAAAACAATATCATGAGTATTTCATGCATAATTTCATTTCATCACATTCATTTCATCTCATCAAGAAAAATTAATTGGGTTATGAATAAAAGGGGTTATACAAAAATAAATCATATTATGAGAGATAAGATCATGTAAATACTAAAAATTTGTAGGTGTACAAGGAAGAAATCTTGATAAAAAAAAGTAATAAATCCATGAACTCACAAGAAGAATCATGATTCATTTAGAAAATCTCCTCTTAAGAAAATACCAAGTAGAATCGTAGGAGAACGATTAATGAAATATCTTGATTCATAATAAATCTTAATTTGTAAATATCAAGGAATCAAGATCATGACTTGGATAAAAATTTATTCAATTTTAAATCATCAAATCAATTTCATGGTTCATAAAATTCATAACATGAATAGATTCCAATGATAATATATTTTCCTTTTTATGTATTTCATTTTAATAGATTGATTTCATGCTCAAGTTTTTTGTATGAAAACCATACATCATAGTTTAGAATCAAAAGAGCAAATATCATCATGGAAATCATCAAGATCATCATGTATAACTTTAAAATCTTATGCATAAAATCGTCAATCATGAAATCAAAACATTTAATATTTTCATTACATCATTATGCATCATTAAATATACAATCGTTAACACTTATACTATTTCATATAAGCATGTCTTTTTCATTTATGTCAAATCAAAACATGCATCATTTTTTAAACCGAAAAAGCTATTTTTATTACCGTGAAAATCGATAATCCATAAATCACAAAAATCTTCATGCATCATTTCGAAAGAAAACTCATTAAGCATGATCATTATGCATTACTTCAAATCAAACATGATTTCATTTAATCAAAATCGAGAAATAGTACGGAAATCAACATATACACATTATTATTTCTTAAACACATATAGCATGATTTCATAAGGCATTTTTAATCAAAATCATTTTGTTTGTTTATCATAAAACATATAATTTTCATGATTATTTTTAAAATTACTAGAATGATAAGCATGATTCCTAATTTTTATATTTTCATTACATTATGTAATTTTTAAAAATAATTTTTTAAACTAAATAAAAAAAAATGTATCATGAAAAGCATCATGTAATTTCGAAATAAATTAAGGGGGTTTCGATTACCTCATCGTCGAAAACCGTTAAGGTGTAGTTTGTCACCTCGCCTTTATTGAATTGTCCTTCATCTTCGGATGAACTCGTTTCATTCAAGATTGCTTCCCTCTTCTTGCATTCATAGCAAGTAATTGCATTCTTATTGTTCTTTAATTTTTGTTTTATGAACTTTTTAAATTTCTTAATGAGGAGTTCAAGTTCACCATCACTTGAGCTTATGCTCGAATGGTCTTCAATTGTTCCAAGTACCAAATCCTTCCTGTTCTTTGGAAGGTGGTTTTGTTCATCATGTTCATCATATGCATTGTGCACCATTTCATATATCATCAATGAACTAATTAGTTCTTCAAGTGGTAGGTTGTTTAGGTTTTTAGCCTCTTGTATTGTGATTGCTTTCAGATCCCAACTCTTATTAAGAGAACGTAAAATTTTGTTGACAAGTTCAAAATCCGAAAAACTTCTACCAAGTCCTTTTAGACTATTGACAACATCCGTAAAATGGGTGTACATATCTCCAATAGTCTCTCTTGATTCCATACAAAACATCTCAAAATCGTGCATCAAAAAATTTACTTTAGAATCTTTTACTCTATTTGTGCCTTCGTGTGTGATTTCGAGAATATGCCAAATATTGAAGGTCGTTTCGCACAAAGAAACCCGATTGAATTCGTTTTTGTCTAAGGCACAAAATAAGGCATTCATAGCCTTTGCATTTAAAGAAAAATCCTTCTTCTCCAAATCATTCTAATCTAGAAGACCTTTTAAAACCAAATTCAACAATGTTCCATAAGTTCAAATCCAAAGAAAGTAAGAAAACTCTCATTTGAGTTTTCCAATATGTGTAGTTTATCCCATTGAAAAAGGGAGGACGAATAAGAGAGTAACCCTCTTGAAAGCCGAAAAGAATTATTTCTCTTGGGTGTTAAACCAATTGAGAAATCATGAGGCTCTGTTACTAATTGTTGGGATCGGGGTCGGCACTAAGCGGGGGGGTGAATTAGTGCAACGGTAAAAATTATGTTGGTTTCGGAAAAACCTTCATACGTTGAAAACCAATTTCGTAAAGATATTAACTCGAAAGCGTATTCATAAATGTATTGAAAGCAGTAAGGAGGAGAGGCAGTTTGCTATAAAATAAAGCTGCTTAAAGTAAATGCAAATCGAGTTTAGAGTGGTTCGGTCGTCATGACCTACATCCACTTCGCCGATTCCTCTTCCGTTGAGGCTATCGGCATCCACTAATGATCTTCCTTTAATAAGCAAAGATCAATCTCCTTCTTACACCCCTCTTCTCCTTTTCACAGGTTGAGGAGACAACCCTTACAAGCACTCACTCACTCCTCTTACAGAATTCTAAACTTAGAGTGGAGGAGGAAATTTCTCAATAGATTGCAACAATGTTTCTTTACTTTTAGACTCTCTGTGCTTGTGTGCTTTAACCTGGGATAAGAGAGGTTTTTATAGGCTTCAAGTTGATTCAAACTTGAAGCCTAAAAATATCTCATCCCGGGTTTCTCGGGCACGGGCAATACCACCGTCTGTGCTAGGCAATACCACCGCCAATGTCAGTCTGACACTGACATTGCACTGGGCAGTACCACCGTCTGGGGGACTATGCTGGGCAGTATCACCACCCAAACTGGTGGTACCACCGCTTGACACCCTACTAGGGGCGGTACAACCGCCCAGACTAGCGGTACCACTACCTAACACCCTATCAAGGGCGGTCAACTACCCAAACTGGTGGTATCACCGTCTGACATAATCTCGAAGACTGTGCCATGACGGTGCCACTTCTTTGGGTACTGTTTGGGCCTCTCATTGGGCCCAACACAATCCTTACATGGGCCTAACTAGCCTCTAATTGGGTTGGCCAAAATCCATACCCAATTATGTGCTAACTATGATTCCTAAGACATTTGCTAAGCTAAACAAATCCTTATGTCTTGGTTTCTTCCGGCGAGCTTCCAGCGATCTTTCGGCGAACTTCCGACGATCTCTCGGCAATGTTCTAGCGGACATCCGGCAAGCTCCTGGACTTCAAGACAATCTTCTTGGCAAGTTTCGATGAGCTTCTCTAGCAAGCTCCAAGACTTCTCGGTTGGTTCCGCCAGAACTTTCGACGAACTCTCGAACTCCCAACGTAATCGCGTCCTTGACTCCGGGACTTCATTTTGCTTCATGCCTTACTATTGTAGTTAATCCTATACATATAAAACAAACTTTGATCTAGACAATTAATACTAAGCATTAATCATATTGTTCAGCATGTCATTGGTCCCTCGACACTTCGTCCGATTCTTCGGCGCATCGTCCTCTCTTTCGGCCTATTGCCCAATCGGCTAGTTGACTCCGCAACTCCGATATCCTTGGCACAATATCCGCTCTTCTTAGCCTGATGCCTGAATCCATGACCCATAGCTTTTTGTCGATACGTCGACTGATCCTCCGGCTCGACGTCCAATCTTCTAATATATTTTCCTTCGGTACAACATATTTTTTCCTGCTTTATTTGTCTAATTTTGATCAAAGCATCCTGCGTCACTATTAGGACCCTTTTTTTATGCTTTTGAATAATGTTTATTGAGTCTATTTAGTTCAGTTGTTTATGAAGTCTGTTTAGTTCAGTTAAAGTCAAGTAGAGATTAATTTAATATTTATTTATTATTAAGAGTCCAAGTCCTGGTGGACTCTGGGTGGAACTCTATAAATAGTGATGTAACCCTTTCTTTTAGGAATCAATCAATCAATTAATAAAATGTTATTTCACTCTGTGGACAAACCCAAGGAGGGTCGATCCCCTCGAAGTGATCAAGGAGGGTCGATCCCCTAGAAATGATCAAGGAGGTCAATCCTCTCGAAACGATCATTATTATTCCCTTTTCTCCCATTTCTTCCATGATAAGACTTTAGGGTCTTATCATTTGGTATCAGAGCGACGATAAGGCTTTAGAATGTGGACTCCGATCATGAAGGTATAAATTCTAATGAAGATGTTGAACCTACCATACATATAATGCATACATTAGCCGACTACTCTAACCCACAAACTATGGAAGTTGGCAGAACTCTAGAGCATCAGCCTATTATAGTTTTGATTGATACCGGTAGCAGTAACAATTTTATGGACAGTGAGACTATTGACCGATTGGCCAACCACATTGAAGACTATGACAGATTAGAAGTAAAGATCGTTGATGAATGGATTTTTACTTGTGATAGCAAAGGTTCAAAGATAAAATTGATTATACAGGGCCAGAAGTTTCATGCAATGATTACTACACTAAAAGACCGACCTGTTGCTTACACTATCAAAAAGTGGAGACCATACTTACTTGATCAATGGGTTGTGATGCATTGCAGATAGTCTATGGCTAAAGTGCTGAAAGAGAAGCTCCCCTAGATTGATGCTGCTCAGCCTTGAGGACAAGGTTGATTTGAAGAGGGAGGATCTGTTAGGACCCTTTTTCTGAGCTTTTGAATAATGTTTATTAAGTCTATTTAGTTTAGTTGTTTATTGAGTCTATTTAGTTCAGTTAGAGTAAAGTAGAGATTAATTTAATATTTATTTATTATTAAGAGTCCAAGTCCTGGTGGACTCTGGGTGGAACTCTATAAATAGTGATGTAACCCTTTCTTTTAGGAATCAATCAATCTATCAATAAAATGCTATTCCACTCTATGGACAAACCCTAGGAGGCTGATCCCCTCGAAGTGATCAAGGAGGGCCGATCCCCTCGAAGTAATCAAGGAGGACCGATCCCCTCGAAGCGATCAAGGAGGCCGATCCCCTCGAAGCGATCATTATCATTCCCTTTTCTCCCTTTTCTTCCACGATAAGACTTTAGGGTATTATCATTTGGTATCAGAGCAACGATAAGACTTTAGGGTCTTATCATTTGGTATTAGAGTGACGATAAGACTTTAGGGTCTCATCAGTCACTCAAAACGTAGATTAAAACATAAACACTTATCAATTGGTTTCATCATCAAAATCTGAGATTCAACAAATACTCCCATGAATACCTCCACTAAGTTAGACATTGATGAAAGTGGAGAAAACTTTGATTAAAAAGCTTATAGGGTTATGATAGGAAGTTTACTATATCTCACCGCAACTAGACCAGATATCATGTTTAGTGTAGGTCTTTGTGCTAGATTTCAATCTAATCCTAAGATATATCATCTTAAAGCAGTTAAAAGAATTCTTAAATATCTTAAAGGTATCACTAATATAGGATTATGGTATCCAAAATTTGAAAACTTTGAATTAATTGCATATATTGATGCAGATTTTGCTGGATGTAGATTAGATAGAAAAAGTACATCCAGAACATGTCAATTTTTAGAACACACACTTGTTTCTTGGTCTTCCAAGAAATAAAACTCGGTTGCACTATCTATAATCGAAGCTGAGTACATTGCAGCTAGTGCATGTTGTGCACAAGTTGTGTGGATGAAAAACACTTTAGAGGATTATAAGATTCATCTTAAAAACAATCCCATAAAATGTGACAACACAAGTACAATATGTTTAACAAAAAATTTCATTCAACAGTCTAGAACTAAACATATTAATATTAGGCATCACTTTATATGAGATTATGTTAATAATCATGATGTAATCTTAGAGTTTATTGATACAAAACATCAATTAGCCGATATTTTTATAAATCCTTTAAGTGAAGAACAATTTGATTTTATTAGAAGAGAATTAGGAATGTTAATATATCCGAATGTATGAATTTGTTAAATTTTATTTTTGGACTTTCTTGATCACTCACTTAAATCTTCTCTTTTTATGATACAAATTTTACATAATGATGTAAATAAGGTTGTGTGTTTCACAACAATAAGATGTTTACTTTGATGTTGGAATTATGTGCTTTGATGCTGAAAATTTCTATGATGTTGTGATCTCTTTAAATGATGAGCATGTTATCATACAATGATGCAATATCGTGTTTACTTTGATTCTGAAAATTTCTATGATGATTATGATCTCAATTGAATATTGAGAAGTTTTAATCATATATGATGTAATATCGGATTTTTAACTTTTGAGTGCTACAAGCACTAATGATATTACCTCATGCAAGTAGTGATGAAAGGCTATGACGAAATATTTGATAAATGCATAAAGTATTTATACATATCTTGATGTTTGATACATGAAAGTCATTGACAAATGCATCTCTCACGGATTTCACTCTTATGAATTTTTAACAAGAAATGGATTTGATGTAATGCTCTTCTCACTATGAAGTTTTATTCATGAATTTCTCCTTCATGTGATACTCCTCTCCCATGAATTCTTCCTTATTCTTCTCATGAAAAATGAAGGAATTCCAATTGATATCTTAATCCTTGAAAGATGAATTTTCGTATATATTTGTAAGATTGGGGATTTGATTTCATATGGATATCTCAATCATTTTCATGAATCGCTTCTCTTTGTCAAACTAAAAGTATATTTTAACAAAAATTTGTTTTTCATTTTTGACTTTATTCAAATCATTTCACAAATTTAGTTATTAATGGATTCCCTCCTTACCTTCTTTCCTCTTCTTCATGCAAAATGGATGACAAAGGGAGAGAAGTTGATGGAATCTATCGCTTTAATGTTGATAACATTTAATGATGAGAACTTTTGAGTGTGAAACTTGCTTGAATTTTTTTTTTTTAACACACTTGCATTGTTGAATTATTCTCCTTTTTGTTGATGATAAAGAGGGAGAAATAATACCAAAATGTGGTAAATTGATGATAAATGTATGCAATGTATTTCATCATATATATTTGAAATGTTTGCTTGATAAATTTCTTTCATTATGATAAGATATCTAGAGCTTAACTTGTAATTTTACAATGGATATCTTGTCATAGAATGATGAATTGCTATTTTTGTCATCTTTCATATTTGAAATATCATACTTGAAAATAGATGTCATGACTTGACATCATACTTGGCATCGTAGCTTGAGAATGTTAGATCATGATAGGAATCATAATGTGCATGTTGATAAGTCTAATGAACTTATCTTATCAGTTTGTTTCTTGAATTCAAAGCCCTTGAATTCAAGAATGTCTTTTCTCAAGTATGACATATAGATAGGGGGAGTTAAGGTTAACTCCATCATCAATTGATTGTCATCATCAAAAAGGGAGAGATTATTGAAACTCAGATTTTGATGATGAAGTCAATTGAAATTTGTTTGATCTAATCTATATGTTAAGAAAAGTGTGCAGGATTAACTACGATAGTAGTAAGACATAAAGTAGGTGTTGTGCTAGAGTCAAGATCGAGATCTTATTGGGAGTTCGAGAGTTCGTCGGAAGCCCGAACGTTTGTCGGAAGTTCTACCGGAACCAAACGAGAAGTCCAGGAGCTTGCCAAAGAAGCTCGTCGGAACTCGCCAAGAAGATCGTCATAAAGTCCAAGAGCTTACCGGGAGTCCGTCGGAACATTACCGAGAGTTCGTCGGATGTTTGTCGGAAGCTCGCTGGAAGAGCAATTGACGCACCGAAATAAGAAGTGCTATAATTATGGTTTAATTATCGTAGTTAGAGCATAAATTAAGTTAGAATTGAGAGATAATCCCACTAACTTAATTAGGGGCCAACTGGGCCCTTAACATGGCTGAATTGCACAAAATTATGCAGCCAATTCAGCCCCTAAAAACAGGGCCAACGGTGGCACCGCTTGGAAAGCAGTGCCCCAGGATTTTTGGGCGGTGGTACCGCCCCTGTTAGGTGGTAGTACCGCCAGAGCTCAGTCTCCGAGCTTTGTCAGGCCATAGTACCGCCCCTATCAGGCAGTGGTACTGCTAGAGCTTAGTCTCCAAGCTTTGTTAGGCGGTGGTACTGCCAAGACCCTAGAAATTCAGGATTAGACACTTTTTTGCTCTAATTTTAAAGCATTTTGGACCTATAAAAACCTCACCCTTTTCTACATGAAAGGGCATGAAAGCTATTGGCATAATCTTGAGTTCTTGAGTCTTAAAGTGTTGTAAAAGTGAAGAGTTCTCCTCCTTCATCTCTTAGCATTGTAACCATCCAAGAAAAAGGAGTGAGACTTGTAAGGGTTGTCTCCTAAACCCGGCAAAAGGAGAAAGAGCTGTAAAAGGTGGTTGGCCTTCGCCTATTAAAGGAAGGCTTTTAGTGGACGCCGGAGACCTCGTCGGAGGAGGAATCCAAAAGTGGATGTAGGTCACATTGACCAAACCACTCTAAATTCTGGTTTACTTCTCATTTGTGAATTAGTTTACATCTCCTTAATCCTCTCTTGCACTTTTACGAAAGCTTTCAAGTTTACACTCTCTCCGAAATAGATTGAATAGAAACAATTTTCGTAGGAATTAGTTTTAATCGAAACGAATATTTTTCTGAAATCGGAAAAGTTTTCTGTTATACTAATTCACCCCCCCCCCCTCTCTTAGTGCTGCTCTTGATCCTAACAGCGACAACTAAGAGAAGCTCTAGCCTATGAACCTTTGGTTCCCTCCTATTTACAGAGGCCCCCTATCAACTTAACCCTAATGGATCCTACCCTATTGGGTATTGGATCTCCATCTAACTACCCAAGCTTCTTAGATTAGTGGATCTTTATATAATAATCTCTCATTGGCTCTTATTGGATCTCCATCTAACTACCCAAGCTTCTTAGATTAGTGGATCTCTATATAATAATATCTCATTGGCTCTTATTGGATCTCATCCATAGGATCCAATAATTCAGGGGCTTATTAGATATCCAATAAGATAGGGGCTCCGACGGATATCTCATATCTGAACCTCTACTCGTCGTAATGTCTACCATATGTGTGTGACCCTCTAGGCCCAATATCAAGCTGGCCATAAGTCATACTTGTCAGAACTCATTCAGGTTTAGTGAATTATTATCTACATAATAATTCACTTGACTTGTCTATCCTCGGTTACCGTTTATCTATAGTCCCTCATCCTTCTGATACCCTAGAGATCATATACCAAGTATGGTACTGTCAGTCTCACATAGTTTCTACTCGAGTCTCGCTCTAATCGGATTCTCCCACAGAATTTTCTCTCTATATATGAATATCCCTGGCCAGGGATTTGTTTGAGTAAGAACACATGAGATATTCCTCTCATGACACCGAGAGCGGATGATCCTCTATCGACACTCAATAGCCCTCAAACGGTTGACTACCACTCCCAATGACCAACTATGCTAGATTTAGAACCTCCAAATCTATAAGTCTAGTATCAAAGAGTGGAGTACTCATACAGGACACCCTTGGTGTCTCAAGTCTAAGGACCAAATACACCACTAGGACGACGGAATCACTGTCTGACAATGAGGCATCATCAACCATCCAACATTCCATGAGTGGATCAATCAGTGAACTCATTCTCCAATGAGCACTTGTACTATATCCCTAGTGTCTCTACTGTTGAATCTCGTATTTTGATGATGAAACTACTTGATATATGTTTATGATTTAATCTGCGTTTTAAGTAACGCAGGATACTTCGATCAGGATGAGACAATTAAAGCAGGAAAATCATGTTGTGCTGGAGGAACATGTCAGAAGATTGGACGTCGGGCCGGTGGATCGGTCGACGTATCGACAGAAGGCTTCGGGCCGTGGACTCGGGCATCGGGCCAAGAAGAGCGGGTATTGTGCCAAGGATATCGGAGTTGCAGAGTCAACTGGCCGATTGGGCAATAGGCTGTAGGAAAGGACGATGCACCGAAGAATCGGACGAAGCGTCGAGGGACCAATGACATGCCAGACAACTTGGTTAATTGCTTAGGATTAATTATCTCGATCGAAGTTTTTGTTTTGAGTGTGCAGGATTAACTACGATGGAAGAAAGACAAGCAGCAGGAGTTGCGCCGGAGTCAAGTTCATGATCACGTTGGGAGTTCGAGAGTTCGACGGAAGTTCGGACGGTCGTCGGAGGTTCTGCGAGAACAGATCCGAGAAGTCCAGAAGCTTGCCAAGCGAAGCTCGACGGAACTCGCCAAGTGGATCGTCGCAAAGTCCAGGAGTTTGCCGGAAGTCCGCAGGAGCATCACCGAGGGTTCATCGGATGATCGACGGAAGTTCACCGGAAACTCGCCGGAAGAAGCGATTGACGCACCAAAGCAAAGCTGCAGAAATTGTCTTAGATCTAATCGTAGTTAGCACATTGATTAAGTTGGAAAATGGGAGGTGATCCCATTAGCTTAATCTTGGGGCAATTGGGCCCCTGAAAGACTGAAATTGGGCCGAATGGAGCTAACCATTCGGACCCTGATTGCACCAGGAGGTGCAACCGCCTAGGCCAGGAGGTGGCACCGCCTGGGCTAAGCCTCCCAACGAGACTGGGCGGTGCAACCTCCCCAGCCAGGAGGTGGCAACGCCTGAGCTCAGTCTTCGAGCTAGACTGGGCGGTGCAACCTCCCTGATAGAGAGGTGGCACCGCCTGAGCTCAGTCTTCGAGCTAGACTGGGCGGTGCAACCTCCCTGACAGAGAGGTGGCACCGCCTGAGCTCGGTCTTCGAGCTCTGGCAGAGAGGTGCAACCGCCTCAGTCAAGAGGTGGCACCGCCTGGGCTCAGTCTTCGAGCTCTGCCAGGCGGTGCAACCTCTCCAGTCAGGAGGTGCAACCGCCTGATCCCGGAATTCCGGGATTTGATCGTTTTGAGCTCCAAATTTGAACTGGGTTGGGGCCTATAAATACCCCACCCATTCAGCACTGAAAGCACAGAACACATACTCGAAATCTTGCTATCTTTCTGTGTTTCTTAGAGCTCAAAACTGCTAGTTCTCCTCTTTCTATTCTTCAAGTTTGAGTTGTAAAGAGAGGAGAGAAAACTTCTGTAAGGGTTGTCTCCTAAGCCCGTCAAAAGGAGTGAATCTGTAAGAGGGTAGTTGGCCTTCGCCTATTGAAAGAAGGCTTCTAGTTGACGTCGGTGACCTCGTCGGTGGAGGAAGCCAAAAGTGGAGTAGGTCAAGACTGACCGAACCACTCTAAATCTCTGGTTTGCTTTCATTTTGAGCACTTTATCATTACTGCAAACCTCCTACATAGCTACTGCTCTCTGCGCTTTTACGAACAAGTTTCTAAGTTCTGTTCTTTTCAAATCTGCATTCAGACGTAAATCGATGTTTTCGTACGATCTCTACATTGCGGTTTACACTTACGTTTTGATTCTATTTATAACTGTAAACTGTCTTCTGCGCTTTTACGAACGAGTTTCTTTGCAGTTTACGTTTATGTCTTGATTCTGTTTATAACTGCAAACTGATTTCTGCGAACGAGTTTCTTTGCAGTTTACGTTTACGTCTTGATTCTGTTTATAACTGCAAACTGAATTCTGTGAACAAGTTTCTTTGCAGTTTACGTTTACGTCTTGATTCTGTTTAGACGTAAAACTGTGTTTTAGACGTAAACTATTTTTAAACGTAAAACTACGTTTAGACGTAATACTGCGTTTAGATGCAAACTGCGTTTAGACGTAAAACTACGTTTAGACGTAAAATTGCGTTTAGACGCAAACTGCGCTTAAATGCAATCTGCGCTTAGACGCAAACTGCACTTAGACGCAATATGAGTTTAGACGTAAACTGTGCTTAGATGCAAACTACGCTTAAACGCAATCTGAGCTTAGATGCAAACTGCGCTTAGATGCAAACTGCGCTTAGACGCAATCTGCATTTAGACGCAAACTGCAAACTGCATAAATTGCGCTTAGACGCAAACTGTGTTTAGACATAAACTGCACTTAATCATAAGTAATCTTAGAATTGGCTTTTGCATCAAAATAGTTTTTATCGAACGAACGCAGCTTTCGTTTTTAATCGCTGAAAGATTTCCGCTGCACTAATTCACCCCCCCCCCCCCTCTTAGTGCTCTCGATCCTAATATCTACACGAGCAACTATGAGACCAGCTGTATCCATCATATGGACGGGTATACAGTACACCAATCTATCCAATTATCTCGATGTCCCTCTCGAGTAACTTATGATCGGAATTATTTAGGATTAGTGTTTAAAGGAGAATTGGTCTCATTATCGTGATCTCATCATGATCCGATTCATATTGTATAGATCCATGAACATCATAATTTATTCATATAATAGGCAATATAAAGTGATAAAATACCAAATTATAATAATAAGTAAAAAGACTGCGTGTCAAGTCACACGTGTCATCACTCACGTGATTGGCTTGTAGGGCACCTATGACTAGGAGATTGGGGCATATCTTCAAGAAAAGAATTAAAAGATTAGTGAAGGATAATATTTGGGAACATTTAGGCTTCACTGATTTTAATATTTGTATAGATTACATTAAGAGAAAGTAAACTAAATATATAAAGAAAAATACCACAAGAAGTAAAGAACTCCTTGAGATTATTGATATTGATATCTACATACCACTCAATATTCCTTGTTTTAGTGGAGAAAGATATTTCATTACATTTATATATGACTTATTTAGATATAGTTATGTTTATCTAATACATAAAAAGTCTCAGGCCATTGAACAAAGGTGGTGAATTTTATAGCAGATATAATGAATCCAATCAGAATATTGGTCCTTTTGCTAGATTCCTAGAACAATAGGATATTTGTGCTTAATATGCATTACCAAGTGTGCCACAACAGAATAGTATTGCTGAAAGGCAAAATCATACTCTTATGGATATGGTTAGGAGCATGATGAGTTATTCCTTTGCACTTGAGTCAATGTGGGGTGAAGCTTTTAGGATAGCTATGTACATCTTAAACAGGGTTCCTAGTAAGTCGGTTTCATCAACTCCATTTGAGTTATGGACTAGTAGAAAGCCTTAGTCTAAGACATTTACATATTTAGGGGTGTCCTATAGAGATAAGAGTATTCAATCCGCATGAAAGGAAATTATATCCAAGAACTATTTCTAGATATTTTATGGTTATACAGAAAAATCCAAGGGATATAGATTTTATTACCTAATCATAGAACGAGGATAGTAGAATCCAATAATGCAAGATTTCTAGAAAATGACGAAATCAGTGGGAATGAAAAATCTCGAAGGATTAATTTTGATATTAAGGAGATTCAGGTTAATTCTCCCATATTATCTCATATTCGAGAAATTGTTGTTCCTCAGGTCAATAAAAGAATTGATGAGGGTGAACAACAAAATAACATCGATGAACTCTCTCATATGACATTGATGTCATCGCTGATGATCTTATAGAATAATCACAATTGGTAGCTTTGAGAAAATCTTAAAGGAAAAGGAAACATGTTATTTTTTATGATTATGTGGTATATCTACAAGAATCAGATTATGATGTAGGAATAAAAAGAGACCCCTTATCGTTTTCACAAGCCATACAAAGTAACGATCATAAAAAATGGTATGATGCAATAAAAGAAGAGTTAAAATCAATAGTTCAGAATGGTGTTTGGGAACTTATTGAATTGCCCAATAATTGTAAAAGAGTCGGTTATAAATGTGTCTTTAAAACAAAACTTGACTCAACGGGCAATATCGAACGATATAAAGCCAAACTTGTGGCTAAAGGATTTTCTCGAAAAGAAGGTATCGACTACAATGAGTCTTTTTCTCTAGTTTCTAAAAAAGACTCATTAAGAATCATTATAGTATTAGTAGCTCATTATGATCTTGAGTTACATCATATGGATGTGAAAATAATATTTCTGAATGGGGATCTACCTGAGGAAAATCTGTATGGAACAACCTGAATGATTCATAGAAAAGGGAAAAGAAAGTTAGGCTTATAAACTTAAGAAATCCATTTATGACCTTAAACAAGCTTCTAGACAATGGTATATAAGGTTTTATAATATCATTAATTCCTTCAGATTTAAGAAAAACACCGTTGATCAATGCATATATCAGTGGGAGCAAGTTTATTATATTGGTCTTATATGTGGATGATATTTTACTTACTAGTAGTAATCTTGGTTTATTGTATGAAACCAAAATATTTCTCAATAAGAACTTGATATGAATGAGATAGTCTATGTTATTGGCATTGAGATATTTAGAGATACAGAGATAGATCTCAAGGATTATTATGATTGTCTTAGAAAGGATATATTAATTGTATCTTGGAGAGATTTAATATGTAACTTTGTTTAGCCAATGATATACCTATTACTAGATGTGAAAAATTTAGCTAAAACTAGTACTTGAAAAATGACTTAGAAAATAATCAAATGAAGAATATTTCTTATGGGTGCGCAATTGGAAGCCTATTATATGCTCAAACCTGTACAAGACCATATATCAATTTTGCAATTGCAATACTAGGTAGATATCAAAGCAACCTGGGAATGAAACATTGGAAAGCTACAAAGAAAGTATTAAGATATCTGCAGGGGACGAAAGATTATATGCTTATATATAGGATATCAGATCAGCTTGAAATGATTGGATATTCATATGCTTATTTTTCAAATTGCCTCGATAGTAGGAAGTCCATTTCAAGATTTGTATTCATATTAGCTGGTGGGGCAATTTCTTAGAAAAGTATAAAGCAATCACTTATTGCATCATCAACAATGGAGGCTGAATTTATAGCATGCTTTGTGGTCACAAATCAAGCTTTATAGCTACGAAATTTCATCTCAAGACTTGGTGTGGCCAACTCAATTGCTAGGCTACCGAAGATATTTTGTGATAACACCGCAAAAGTTTTCTTATCTAAGAATGACAAGTACTCTAGTGGTTCCAAGCACATCGAGATAAAGTACTTGGTGGTTAAAGAAAGAATCCAGAAATAACAAGTGTCAATTGAGAACCTAAGCAACACTATGATGATTACCGATCCATTTACCAAAGTTTTACACTGTAAAATATTTAAAGAACATGTTCTTAGAACAGGACTTGTGAGCAAGCTGTAAAAGATATGATGATACATATTTAAGTAGATGTTATTATTGATATTTTTTTGTTTAATTAAAGTTATTTATTTCTGTTATCCTATTTATATTTATGTTTATGCATATTATAGTTGAATATAATAACATGATTGTCTTGACAAGACAAATTACATAGGTCATTATGGATTATATTAGGAAAGACTAATAATGTTGTGGTACATAGAAGGGAGTATGATATAGATGATATACAATCGCTATGACTTGTATTGATAGTTGGACTTAATATAGTATTATTGTGTTTATTGGACTTATTGGCTTGTTTTTAAAATTCATGATCATATATAAAATGCTTTTCGAAATTCTTTTGGAATACAAGGTAAAATTATTTTCAAACAAATTTTGTTTTATTTATTTTGATTTTGAATATCTTTTATATCTTATCAATTAACGAGTCAAGTGGGAGAATGTTAGAATATGTGACCCTTTATAATTAGATAAGATATATAATGGAACTAATTGGATTCTGATAACAGATATTGACTAATAGAAAAGAAGTTCATATTATAATAGGATTCCTTAGGGGATGCTCTTGATAGAAAGAACTCTCCTAATAACTTATCCTAGACTCTCTGTTCTCGCCTATAAATAGATAGGACCTCTAGGGACTGAATGAGGTATGTTACGCATCTTTTAGAGGATGCAGTTAAGGGAAGCGATCCTGTGAAAGGATAGGAAGAGGGGAGACTGATAGTCTAGTTCTTCTTACATATTGACAGCGATTTTGGATTTTAAGATGGTGCATTTGCATATCACACAAAAAATTATTTGATTTCAATCCTGACATAAAAAAATTAATTTCATATTTTATATAACATATTACATATTTTATATTTTATGCTAACACTCCTAATTCTCAAGTGTATATATACCGTCATATCTATTTGGTTGGTCTCTTCTTGCAAGCTTATAGCTCTGTAATATTTAGCGTTAATAATAATGCTTGTGGCCCTTGGAAGACGTGACACAGGTACTCTGTGAGCTGGGACTCTCTATAAGGAGGGTAAAAGTTTCCACCACTACTGATGGGAGAGTTATGGACCTCTTTTTCATCAGTGACACAAGGTTTGATTATGCATCTATTGATATTTATCAATTGATACTAGAACAATTCTCCTTCGTAATCTGTGATTATTATTATGCATCTCTAATCCCTATACCAAGAATTCAAATAGGATGTTCTGATTGTAAATCATAGTATATTAAAACTAATCACCAAAGTTTACTGTTAATGATTAATGTCAGTTGTCCCAGACTTGTGTTGTGTTTGCTTGGAGATTGTATGACCATGATGAGAACACGCCCATGGTTCTGCATTAACTGGCAGTTCTTCTAATTTGGTTCGTAGTAAAGGATATTTAGTTATACTGAACTATTTCATCAACTGCCTTGTACATATGTTAATTGTATATAAACATAATGTTTTCTTTTAAATGTAAATTCTGTCGTTAAATTAGAAGTGTCAAGATTCGTTGTGGTGTGGCCTGAATTACCACATTGAACTGGGAATCAGCAAGAGGCAAATTCTGCTGTACAATCTACTAGTATGAACTAGAATAGCTAAAATGTAGATCTCCATTTAAAATTTTGAAAAGGTTAATTGGCATGAACAAGCCAAAGTTGTCCAAAGTAAGCATTACGAGCCCTTTTTGGCAACATTTTTGCAAAGAAGTTATTAAATATATTACTGTTAGAACCCTTGCAGATTCTAAACTTGGGGTTGATCTCTTTAGGGGATCGACCTCCTTGGAACTCTATAGGGGTTCCTCCCTCCAAGTTGCTGCTCAAAGGCTGTAGAAAATATCCATCTATTGCTTATCAAAAGAGAAGGAATACATGGCTATTTATAGGGTTTCTAAACCCTAACTCCTAATAGGACTCCTACTTAAGACTCTTACTTCTAACCAACTCCTAATAGGACTCCTACTCAAGACTCCTATTCCCTTACAACTCCTAATTCCTCTCTAAGAAAAAACCTCCTACATGAATGCCCTCACAATTAGGACTCTCCTAGCTAGAGTCCTAACAGAATGTCCCTCTCAATTAGGACTCTCCTAGCTAGAGTCCTAACATTTTTACATGAATGTCCCTCTCAATTAGAATTCTCCAAGCTAGAGTCCTAACAGACCCGCCCTCTTCAAATCAGCCTTGTCCTCGAGGCTGATGATTCATGAATTCTGGGAATTTGATCTTCAAGTCGTCATAGTTGTCCCAAGTGGCATCTTCTTTTGGTAGGTTCGCCCACTATATTAGCACTTTATTAGTGGGTCGTCGTCGTCGAGTCACGATCCGTCGATCAATAATGGCACTTGGCTGGGTCTGGAGTTCTCTTTGGGTAGTCATATTTGGTGGGTGGCTTTGGGTTGTCTCCAAGCACTTGTTTAAAACTTCCGGTTGGCTGTTGGTTTGTGGGTGATATGTCGTACTCCTTTTCAATTTAGTACCCTGCATATAGAATAACTTTGTCCAAAATCTGCTATTGAAGATGTAAGTAGAATTTTGTCACAAGCACAATGCGTCCCTTATAGTGTAATTCTTTTGAGTCCCAATTGTAATGAGCCATGGGGCTTGGTGCTTCCTCCAATTTTTTTATAATCTTACTAGTATCTGAATCTTCCTACCATTCCATCTTAATATCCTCAAGGAAGTCGCTGGTCGGAAGTGAAACGGTCGAAACTTCAACTTGCTCGGGTAGCTGCGAAAGTGCATCTGCAAGAACATTCTCTTTCCCCTTTTTGTAAGTTATTTCAAAATCAAATCCAAGAAGTTTTGTTACCCATTTTTGCTACTCGGGGGAAGATATCTTCTGCTCCAAGAGATATTTTAGGCTTTTATGGTCGATCTTGATTTGAAAGTATCGCCTGATCAAGTACAATCTCCACCTCGTTGCTGCGTGCACAATGGCGAGCATCTCCTTATCATATGTTGACATATTTTGATCAGAGGGAGATAATGCCTTGCTAGTGTATGCGAGTGGTCGACCATCTTGCATGAGAATGGCTCCAATTCTGACTCTAGATGTGTCGGCCTCAATAATGAAGGGTCGGTTGAAATCTGGTAGTGTTAGCACCGGCGTCGTCGTCATGGCTGCCTTAAGTTTGTCGAAGGCAGCGGAGGCTCTGTCCAACCATTGGAAGACATCTTTTTCTAGTAAGGAAGTAAGTGGTGCACTGATCTTTCCATAGTTTTTCACGAACTTGCGGTAGTAGCCTGTTAAACCCAGAAAGCCATGTAGCAATTTTATGTTTCTCGAGGTCGGCCAGCTTTGCATTGCTCCAATTTTGAAGGGGTCCACTGCCACACCTTCCTCTAATATGATATGCCCAAGATATTTCACCTTTTGTTGAAGAAAGCAAAAATTCGTGGTTGTTGTGTGTTCAAAAGGTGGTTTTCCGTATGTCTTCTTCACATGCTCGTATTTGATGATACCCGGATCAAAGGTCCAGCTTTGTAAAGATTTGTGCTCCCTTTCATCTAGCAATTCATCTACTATTGGAATAAAGTATTTGTCCTTGATGATTATGCCATTGAGAGCTCGGTAATCAACACATATTCGCCTTGTTCCGTCCTTTTTGCGTACAAGTAGCACCGGCGAAGAGTAGAGGTTGCAACTTGGCCGAATAACTCTTGTTTCGAGCATCTCTTTTATAATCCTTTCTATTTCATCCTTCTGGAGATGTGGATACTGATATGGCTGAGCATTTGCTGAAGATTTGCCTGGAAGAATCATTATACAATGATCATGCCGACAGGTAAGAGGTAGGTTGCGCGGTTCGTCAAATATATTTGAAAATTCAGCAAGCAAAGGAAGTAGATTTGGATCTTCAAATTCTGTTGGCTCTCCCTTAGTTTGCTGCTCAAGTTGTACCAAAAAGCCACTGCATGCTTTATGCAAAACATTCTCCATTTGTTGTGTGCAAATCGTTGTTATGTCGCCCCCACGTTTCCCATGCAATGTCACCTGTTTCTCCTTACTGTAAAATTTCATAATTAGTTTCATAAAATTTCAAGAAATATCACCTAATATCATCAACCATTTAATTCTGAGCATGGCCTCATGATTGTTAAGAGGGAGAAGGAAGAAATATGCAATTATCTCTTGGTCCTGCAGCAATAGTTTCTCCTGCAAGCGCCTATGATCACAATTCAAAATCCGTCCGTCGGTGACCTTAACATCAAACCTGCAGCGATTCTCGATAGGTGATGATATCCGAACAGCAAGCTTACTATTTAGGAAGTTAGTAGTACTGCCCGTGTCGATGAGAACAGTGATTGGTTGTTGTTTGAGAAGGCCTCCAATTTTCATCGTTTGTGGGTTTGAATAGCCAGCTAGTGTATGTACCGTAACTTCGGTCGGTTGTGGCTCTTCTTCTACATCTTCTTCTTCATGTTCAAGGCTCTCTTTTGGATGTTCAATGACCTCTTCTTCTATCGGTTCAATCATAAGAAGTCCCCCTTTACTACAGCGATGCTCATGGCTCCACGGCTCGTCACAATGCCAACATAATCCCTTCGCATATCGCTCCCGAAGCTCTTCTCTTGTTAACCTCTTTGGTGTAGGGACTTGGTCGACAGTAGGGGGGGCTAAGGGCTTCAATATTACTGGTTGAGGAGAGACCCTAGTCCTCCGAGCTTCATGGTTCAATTGCTCGTCTTGATGTCGTGCGAAAGAGATGGCTGCCATAAGCGTATACGGTTGTCGCGCTTTAACTTCTCCTCGGATCTCCGGCTTCAAGCCCTCAATGAAGGTCCTCAATAGCTGTTTTTGAGACCAATCATGAGTTTGATTAGATAACCTTTCAAACCTGGTTTGGTACTCCTGAATGGTGGAGGTTTGTTGGATCTTTGCTAGTTGTTCGTCAATATTCTCGTAATCGGTTGGTCTGAAGCGAATCAGCAGTCTTTCTTTGAATTGTCGCCATGAAAGGACTCCATAAGTATGTTCAAACCAGTCAAACCACTGTATAGCATCCCCTTCAAGATGTATAGCTGCAATTTTCACCATAGATACATCCGCGGTTTTGTGGTACCGAAAATATCGCTCCGCGCGCGAGATCCAACCAATCGGGTCTCCTTCTTCCCATCTAGGGAAGTCCACTCTCATGCATGGATAGTTGGGGTTGGTCATAGAGCCTACCCTCCCTTGGAAGTCATCTCTTCGGGCTTGGTGTGATTGGGCAAAGCTCTCTCCTTGATATGATTTCTTCGGGCTTAGTGGTCGGCCCAATCTGAGTTCGGCAAAGAGCGTCCGAATCTTATCCTCCATTCGTGCCTCCAAGGCTTCGAATTTAGCATTGATTGCCTCCTTAGATGCCATAGTATATGGCCTCAAATCAATGATGTTAAGATCTCTCTTTTGCTGTTGGGTTAAAGGCATGTATAGGTTGAGAGAAGTGATGGTCGAAAGTGTTGGTGGATTGGTGGATGTAGGCTACGGTTTAGGCTTATTTTGTGGCTGTTTTGGGTGCAGTTTGAGGGTGTGGTTTGGTAGAGTTTTAGGGCTGTGGATGAAAGTTTTGGATCTGTGGTAGATGGTAGCAAAGGTTTGAGAGAAATCCGTGGAAGTTGCAGCAAGTATGTGCTGTATTGTAAGAGTAGAATTGTCATCGAAGAAACAACGGTTTCTCAACGTAATTTCCACCAAAAACTTGAGAGAATTGAGAAGGGAATTGATAGCAAAATCACAGTTTATATGACAGCAAGGATATCTAATTTAATCAAGAAAATTTCGGCAGTATAACAGCAAGGAAATTGGTGCAAGTTGCAATTGCAGAATTATCGTCGAAAAATTTCAGCGGGTTATGATGAAAATTTGCAGCAATATAAAATCGTTTTTAGAGATAAATTTCTTAATAGATCAATCTTAGATGGAAGCCAATATGATCTATGAAGTGTATAAGAAATTTCATTCAAAAATGATTGCAAATAGATGGGTTAAGGCAACGATATGCAGCTGAAATTTTCTGCAGCATAGATTTTCAAGTGCAGTAGATTGGACATAAAAGATCAGTAGTTTATATTGAGAATTTTTCGATGAAACCAAAGGGAAATCTACTGTTAGGAAGTATCAAAGATGTCATAAAAATTTCGTAGAAATTTGGATAGAAAAAGCACAGTAGCAAGATCAAATAGATGGTGCTATGCGGCTTGAATTCTGCAATTCAAGTGCAGCAGATTGGACATAAAAGATCAGTAGTTTATATTGAGAATTTTTTGATGAAACCAAAGGGAAATCCACTGTTAAAAAGTGTCAAAGATGTCATAAAAATTTCGTAGAAATTTGGATAGAAAAAGCACAGTAGCAAGATCAAAAAGATGGTGCTATGCGGCTGGAATTCTGCAATGTATCTTTCGTCGTAGAGATGAAAACTTTGTGACGAAAAGTTTATGCAGCAATATAGGAACGATTTTTTTTTTTGGATTTTCGAATAAGGATAACTAAATTGCAGCAGCAGTAAGGTAGGAAACCAGAACATGTTGCAATTCACGGGGAGATCAAAGGATGATCCGTGGTGGTGGAGATGATGACGGAATTCGGTGATGATCTTTTAAGCAATTGTGGGAATTGCTTTGGATGGTTGTAGAGGGTTGATGGATGGCTGTGGAAGGGCAGCGAGACGCCGAGAACGCTGCTCTGATACCAGGTGTTAGAACCCTTGCAGATTCTAAACTTGGGGTTGATCTCTTTAGGGGATCGGCCTCCTTGGAACTCTATAGGGGTTCCTCCCTCCAAGTTGCTGCTCAAAGGCTGCAGAAAATATCCATCTATTGCTTATCAAAAGAGAAGGAATACATAGCTATTTATAGGGCTTCTAAACCCTAACTCCTAATAGGACTCCTACTTAAGACTCTTACTTCTAACCAACTCTTAATAGGACTCCTACTCAAGACTCCTATTCCCTTACAACTCCTAATTCCTCTCTAAGAAAAAACCTCCTACATGAATGCCTCTCACAATTAGGACTCTCCTAGCTAGAGTCCTAACAGAATGTCCCTCTCAATTAGGACTTTCCTAGCTAGAGTCCTAACATTTTTACATGAATGTCCCTCTCAATTAGGATTCTCCAAGCTAGAGTCCTAACAATTACACACTTAACAAATCTCCCCATCATGTATATACATCAGGGTTCTTTTTAGCAATGTTGTTAAACTTCAAAATATTCTTAGATTTATATGTCCTAGCAAGTTAAGTGCACAATTGCTGTTGAGATTCAATATATTTTCTTAAACGCTGTCGCTCACTTTGATGGATGTTTTTTTACATTTATGGCATCTAAGTGTATGTAAATCGTTTTATGGTTTTTACGATAGAAAATTATCGAGCTAAACATAGGAACCAAACCGATTAATTTTGTACTTGAATTTTCGTCGAGACCAAGCAATCGTTCTGCGAGGCTTTTGGTGTTGTTATTCTCACTATACGTCCTGTTCACATATTTCCTGTGTTCTAAAATGAAAATATTGCTTCAGGCAACTCCTGCATACAAAAAGAAGAAAGGAAGAGGCCTGCCAAAAATTGAGAGCTGTTTTAGGGGATTCCATGACCAAAAATTGTCAGATTGAACCAGCCAACGCACAGATTATTGTGTGCCTGCAAGCATCGCCTTTTCTGCCTCCTGCAATCACAGAAGAATTGTTCGATTTAGAACTTTCTGAAGAATTGCCTGTTGGATCTCCTTTCTCATCAAATAAATAATCCTTCTGTGACCATGGACAACCCTCTCAGCCCCAGTCATACACTACTTATTCAGATCCTTGGTCGAGACCACAAAGGACTCCTCTATGACGTAATGAGTGAGGACTCTAAAGGATTACAATGTCCAGGTAATAACATTAACAAGAACATGCTAACCAAAATGAACGTTAACAAATAATAATAATCATATCATTTTACCTTGTCTTCGTTAGTTCGTTTCAACTATGATTTTGCTATGCATTCGACCTTTTATCATGAAATGATTTTGTTACTATAGCTTAACCCCCCCCCCCCCCCCCCATTGTACTTCATTATAAGATGCTTCCTAGTTATTTATGACAGGATGATGTTTTGGTCGTTAAATTCCCTATTTCTGATGATGCTAAATGCACTTAAAATGGCTCCTGTTAGATCTGCTATGGCCGATTCCATTCGAGCCAGGATGGAAGATGTGAGATTGATTTATTTGTGATGCAAATGGATGGGGAAAAAGATCATTGATCAGGGCAAACAGAGAGCCTTGTATTCGCACTTGAGAATGGACCTATTCCGTCCCCTCCAAGTTACCGTAGTTAGCCGTGGCCATGATATGGAGCATGGTTGCCAATCCTATTGAACTATTTGGTAAAGGCCACCCGCTTGTGTTCTATGACATCACTCTCAAAATGCTTCAGATTCGCATATTTTTGGTATGTCTTCCTATCTTCTGATTTGCATAATCATAAACAATTATTGTGTGCAATATTTTCTAACTTATAAACCATGATAGTACTGACCACATTTTTCACTTGTAATTGGCAAGCAACTATTTACCGTTAGAGCTAGTCACAGAAAATTTATCAAAGAATAATTTTGGTAACCCAATAAAGATAATAAAGCGGAAAGAATAAAAATAACAAGAACACCATATTTACGTGGTTCGATCAATTAACCTTGATCTACATCCACGGACGAGGAGCAAATCATTACTATAAAAGAGATTATTACAAATGTCTTAGGAAGATATTCACTACTATAAAAGAGACTATTACAAATGCCTTAGGAAGATATTCCTAAGCCATAAAACACCCGAAAATACTAAACAAGAAAAACTCAAACTATAAGCCCAAACTATTTAACTAAGTGTGGACTTAAACCCAAAGCAAACACTTAGGTTTTTCTTGTGGTGCATCTGACTTCAAAGCTCAGGCCCTTATTTATAGTTCCAATAGGAGATAATAAGCCTGATTTTCCCGATGTGGGACTATGAGACTTGCCAAATTAACAAATCTCCACCTTGGCATGTCCCAACAAAACTTGCTCCACCTTCTTCATAAAAGCCCCAATGTGCATTCACCAACAATGAACACCAACCAAGTCCAAGCACTGCTTGAACTTGTAAACCGAAAGAGGCTTCATAAGCATATCAGTTGGATTGTCCTTCATATGAATTTTCTAAACAAGGACCTTTCCCTCAGCAATAGTATCCCATTTGCATCCAACAATTTTCTTATCTGAAGGTGGCTTCATAAGATCCCAAGTTCTATTCCGATGGAGAGATTCAATTTCTTTATTCATCGCGATCAACCACTTAGCGGAATTATCACAAGAAACTACATCTGAGTAGGTAGTAGGCTCACCAACTTCACTTGTTTCTTCTGCAACAGACAAAGCATATGCAACCAAATTTGCATATCTTTGTGGTGGTCGAATATCTCTCCGTGGTCTATCCTTAGCTATGGAATATTGCTCTTCCTCTGGATTATCTGTGTTAGTAGACTCGGGACCATCTACTGGCATTCTTTGAATAGAAGAGTTAGACTGAAAAGAATTAGAACTATCAATCTTAAGCTCCACCTGCTTCTGCACACTATCATTTGTACAACTAGTAGATTTTTCTTTGGAAGATAACATAGACAATTTATCAAAAGTAACATCTCTACTGATTATAAATTTTGGGGATTTGGGATCAGAAGTAACATACCCAAGGAAAATGTACTTTTTCGCTCGAGGCTCTAATTTTCCTTCATTTACATACATATATGCTAGACACCCAAAAATTTATAAATCAGAGTAATCAGTAGGAGTACCTGACCAAACTTTCTCCGGAGTTTTAAAGTTAAGTACTGTAGAAGGAGCACGGTTGACAACGTAACAGGCCATATTAATCGCCTCTGCCCAAAAGTTCTTTGTCAACCCTGCATTTGAGATCATACACATTGCTCTCTCCAAGAGTGTTCTGTTCATTTGTTCGGCCACACCATTTTGCTTAGGCGTCATCCTAACAGTGCGATGCCGAACAATTTCTTCATTTTTGCAGAATTCATCAAAGTCACATTCACAAAATTCCATGCCATTATCTGTTCGAAGCCGCTTAATCTGTTTACCTATTTGCTTCTAAATCAAAGTCTTCCATTGTTTAAAGGTTAGAAAAATATCATTTTTATGCTTCAAAAAATAAACCCAAACTTTCCTGGAATAATCATCAATGAAAGCCAACATATACCTAGCACCACCCTTAGACTGAACATGAGTTGGACCCCAAAGGACTGAATGAATATAGTTAAGAGTACCTTTCGTTTTGTGAACTACCGGAGAATTGAAGCTGACTCTTTTCTACTTTCTAAAAATGCAGTGCTCATAAAAATCTAGTGGCCCAGTACTCTGTCCATAAAGTAGACTCATTTTGCTCAATATGCTCAAACATTTTTCACTCATATGACTCAAACGCATATGCCATAATTTGGTGATATCAGAATCAGACAATGATGATGACGAGACTGCAACCGAGCCTATGACAGTAGTTCCCTGCAAAATATACAAGCTACCAGACTTACAAGCTTTCATAACAACAAGAGCACTTTTAGAAACTTTCATAACTCCACCTTCAACTATATATTTACACCCAAGGGCCTCTAGGGTGCCTAAAGAGATGAGATTCTTTTTTAAATTAGGAACATGTCTAACATTAGTGAGCGTCCTCACAATACCATCATGTATTTTAATTCAGATTGTTCCTCTACCAACAACATCATATGCTGCATTATTGCCCATTAAAATAATTTCACCATTACAAGATTCATATATGGAAAACAAATCTCTATTAGGACACATGTGATAAGAACAACCTGAATCTAAAATCCTTTTGCTTTTTTCCTTTTGCTTTAATTTATTTTTCAATTTAAAGCAATCAGCCTTAATATGCCCCATTTTATGACAATATCTGCATTCCAAATTTCTATGTCTGGATTTAGATCTAGATTTAGATCTACTACTGTCAAATTCCCTTTTATCTGTTCTCCCCCTAATAATCAGACCTTCAGCTTGATTCTCTCTACTTTCCCCAGTAATATCCCTATCTGCTCTTTAGATTTTAGTGCAGATTTAATTTCCTGATATGAAATTGTTTCTTTTCCATAAATCATAGTATCACGGAAATGCTTAAAGGATTGCGGAAGAGAACACAAAAGTAACAGGGTCTTATCCTCATCATCAATTTTTGCATCTATATTCTCCAAATCCATAACCAAGGAATCAAATTTATCAAGATGTGAGAGTATAGATGTACCTTCAGTCATCCGAAACATATACAAACTCTGCTTTAAGTAGAAATGATTCTCTACTGTCCTCTTCATATCAAGGCTTTAAACTTGTCCCACATGCTCTTAGTCGTAGTCTCCGTAGCTACCTCCCGTAAAACCTCGTCAGAGAGATTTAGAATAATGTTGGATCGGGCCTTCTTATCCATACCCGCAAAATATTCCTTTGACGTACCATCTGGAACGTTCTCAGCCCCCTATAGTACCAAATCAACTCCGTCTTGAACCAGAATGGCCTCCATTTTGAGTTGCCACATGCCGAAGTTGACATTTCTATCAAATTTCTCGATAACAATCTTTGTTATTATCATCGTTGCCAAAAGATCCCGAAACCAGGCTCTGATACCAGTTTGTTAGAGCTAGCCTCAGGAAATTTACCAAAGGATAATTTGGGCAACCTAACAAAGACAATAAAGCGGAAAGAATAAAAGTGACAAGAACACCATATTTACGTGGTTCGGTCAATTAACCTTGACCTACATCCACGGACGAAAGAGGAGCAAATCACTACTATAAAAGAGACTATTACAAATGTCTTAGGAAGATGTTCCTAAGCCATAAAACACCCGAAAATACTAAACAAAAAAAACCCAAACTATAAGCCCAAACTATTTAACTGACAAAGACAATAAAGCGGAAAGAATAAAAGACAATAAAGCGGAAAGAATAAAAGTGACAAGAACACCAGATTTACGTGGTTCGGTCAATTAACCTTGACCTACATCCGCGGACGAAAAAGGAGCAAATCACTACTATAAAAGAGACTATTACAAATGCCTTAGGAAGATGTTCCTAAGCCATAAAACATCCGAAAATACTAAACAAGAAAAACCCAAACTATAAGCCCAAACTATTTAACTGAGTGTGGACTTAAACCCAAAGCAAACACTTAGGTTTTTCTTGTTGTGCTACTTGTGGTGCATCTAACTTCAAAGCCCAGACCCTTATTTATAGTTCCAATAGGAGATAATAAATATAATTTTCTCCACGTGGGACTATGAGACTTGTCAAACTAACATTTACTACCATCATAGGATAATTTAGGAGTCACCTTGTAAACCATGAGAAATATCTCTCTGAACATTCAACCACTAACCCTTCACACAAGAGCAGATGGATGTCAAATATTAAGTTACTGCCCAGCTGGTGTTTTCTGCACCCATACCTCAATGTCGTTTCATAATTTTTGCCTTTCAAACGACAGCACAAACTTCCATAACATTTTTAGTATAGCTATATGAATCTTAATAAATTATATGCTCTCAAATTTTCAGGCCGAGATTGGGAGGCATGTCATTGGTGATAGGGAGTGGGAAGTCTATAGATTCCTCCTTTGCGATGATTTGAAGTTGTGTGCATCACAAAACAAGATAATAGAGGGACTGACCAAGATGTTGATGGGTTGGGAGTAATTGGTATCAAAACTCATCTCTTCTGGGTGCTTTGCCTATTTCAGGTCTGGTGCAATCAAGAAGCTCATCATTAGGCTATTCTTTTGTACATCAGTTGTGTATGTTCATCTATCTTTTCCCCCCTCGTCTGTAGCATTAAATATGTAACTTTGTCTCTTCAAAAGATGTCGGAGACAAAGGGACAACTCTTTGACATCATATGTTGAATTATACGGAGAGAAAAACAAGTATAGTACCAACTCCTGTTTCTATGTGCATCCAGTCTTACAAGCACTTGTGCTGCTGTTGTATAAAGTCTGTTGATACTGTAATATATGTTACATTTGCTATATATTGAAAGCTAAAATCCATTGTGATCCCCAATTTATGCAACTGATCGGTGTGCACTGTTTATCTGCTTCAAAATACCCTCTCCATTGTTGCCATGATAGAAATAGGTTCGGTTCTACACTGTTATAACGTCACGATGGATTTACAGTTGCAAAGGTAATTTACAGTCAGGCAACATGAATTTGGTGGTGACATTTATCCCATCAAGCGAGAGATCCAATTCCATCAACCAAAACTGTAATATTTATTTCTCGATGCAGACGGGAAGAAGACTAGCTAGCGTCTGAGCAGCTGCTCTGTTTGCGATCAGGGTGCGTTTGATCCTCTCCCTAAAAGTAATATTTTTCCAAATCTGACATATGAATTCACTGATCTAAAACTCAATTTGGAACGAAGCTCCCCCGGGAAAATCCATTTCACCGCTTAAAATATTTATCCAAGAGAAATATTTTGGTCCTATAAACAGTGGCAGGTGCTTGATGGTTGGCGTAATTGCTTTCCTAAGCAATTTAGGAAGTTAATTGAGGATGACGCAATGGCATTAAATTAATCAAATGATTCTTCTGTGATCCGAGAACAAAGGCAAAAGGAGGAAAGAAGTGAGATTCTAGGAACTTAAAAAATGTTTGATAAAACAATTCATTTTGCCTCTGAAAATTACCTCCAAACTTATATATATGTCAAACTAATATAATATTTGTGAAGAACAGAGAGGAGATCAACAGAAAGAAACATAATTGACCCGAGATTTCAAGGGGAAATCCATTCGTTAAAATGCCAGGATAAATGGATCAAATGAAATGGAAAAGCTTGATTCGAAGCTTGTCAGTTTCCTGATGAACAAAACAAGTTCACTGGGTACCAACGGACTGGGAGATGTCACAAAGAGTTGTATATTTGTTGTGAAAGATGATCATAACAAGAGCTAAAAAGTTCTCTTAAAACATCTTTACGAACCAAAATTAGTCCCACACTGCTTCTATCTTGATAGGTAAAATAGCAGTTGGGGCAATTCGATAAACATCTGACCAAACCACCTACGTGCCACCGACTAAGACAATATAAATCTATAGTTTGAACTAAATGCCACTTGATAGTACTTTAATATCTATTTTTGAGATATAATAGTTTGATTCAACAAATTTTTGCTATGATTTCTTGTTAACAATGTATGATAGTGATTTAACAGTCCCACAAAGTGTTCATTCTGAAACTATATGCAGGCAATTAATGAACACAGAAATGGAGCCTTTATTTTTTTTTGAGGAAGCATTAATTTAGAAAATCAAGTTGATTGCCAAGTCTTTTCCATAATTAACATAAGAAATTAGCAACAATCTCTTGTATTATTTCACAAACAAATTACATCAAGTTCATATCCAAAAGATTGTTCAGTGTACTTTAAAATAGAAAACATATCCAAATTACATCAAGCAAACATAGGAAACCACAGAATAGAAACCCAAACAGCATTGCAGACACAATAAAAGAATTCGAGTAATATACCTGAAAGAAAATACCTAATTTGATTCTAGTGTCAATATAAGCCTTCAAATAAATTTGAATTCCTTTTAATACACCATATTAAGATGGTAAAGTCACGCATATAATCTGCTTTATCATCATTTATTTCTTTGAGATGGCGTTCTGATGAGAAGATAATAGTGGTCGTTTTATTGGTAGTAGTTTTACAAACTGGATAAAAGAACCATAACTAGTTTATTTGGTCATTTTGAGGATAGCTTTCTCCATTAAAAAAAAGGTCTGACATCCTAATTGATCAATCAAGAAAACCCCTGAAAACAAATACTTTCATCATTTTATCACACAGTCAGTGATTCATCTTTTTTGCTTTTCTTTTATAGGTTTGGGATGAGTATCATTGTCCCCAACACATGTTCTTCCCATCTCTTTGGATGTTAATTATTTTCTTTTGCAAATGGTAAATGGGGAAGAATCTGATCCCAATATCCTACTATCAGCAGTCCAAGCTTTTAACAACTAGCATTTTAAAAAATGACTCGAGTTTTAAAGTCTTTTTTTTTTTTTTTACATTAATTTAGCATTGTGTCTAACTAAATTCTCATGGAGGAATTCAACATCCTACTAGGATCAACAAGGGGTTAACTGCAGCTACACAATGCTGCAGTTTCTTGTGCAATTATTGTGTTAATCAGCATATTTCTGTTTTAAAACACTTTCTTTTTTTTTTTTTTCCGTCCATAGATGTGGACACTAGATTAGCCTATCATACTGTTGACAAAATTTTAGTTACCATAATGAAACAAAGTTTGTGCCAATACCTGATGGTTGTAATCTGGGCTCCAATAGATGTTGGACACAAGACCAGGACGAAGCATTGTACACGAGCACAGTAGATGAAACGTACATCCAACATCTTAACGGAATATTTCTGAAACTTATAAAGTTGTAAAAACCAGGAATACCGTTCTGGAAAATGTGCAGAATGATGCAAAAGGGCAAAACAAAAACTCTGACAAAGAAAATTCTATTTCTCATTCATAAATGCTTTCCATTTTTCCCTGATGTACAGTGACAAGTTGTGACTCAACCAAATACAGTTCATTTTGGTGTATCCTCTTTGGATTAATCAGTGGAAAAGAATATCACTTGGCCAGAAGCATAAGTAGTATCTGCACTCCTGACTTACTATCACAAAATAATTCTCTTTTCAAAAATTATATCAAGATACCTGTGCAGCTAAGATTGCCATGACCTTCTCGACTCCTTCAGAGCATAAAATGCAGGAAGAGGTGTGTATATATGTAAACATTAGGGCAATATCCAATGGCTTATCAAATTGCTTCATATCCAGCATCCACTATTTTTGGTCTCTCTTGGTGTAGCACTCACTGTAAGTTCTTGATTGGTTAATAAAACTGAAACCTGAACTTTATATGGTGATCTCTTTATTACCAATTGCTTCTTATTCCCGCATCCACCATTTCTGATCTCTGTCAGTATAACGCTATAGGTCTTTGATTGGTTCATAAATGGGAATTTTGAACTTGTTATGGTGATTTATCTTTCTGTCCCAATGATTTCTGCTTGTATCCATGCTTCTGCCTCTCCAACAGCTTCTCCCTTGATTTCTTCTTTTTATCCATCTTTTGCTTCAATCTCTCCTCCCTTTCCCTGTCGAGGATCCCCTGCCAATGCACCTCACCAGTTAAAGGCCACAACCATCTGTCATTGGGATGCATGCCATCATCTGCTTTCTCAGCTAAATCTTCATCCATGCTCTTCAGTAGATCTGAATTGAAGTATTTCACCCACATATCTCTGAGCTCAAGAGGGTGCTGTTCTTTTAGCTCCCCAGTAAAGGGGTCAAGGTAAACCATCTTTCTACCACTATGATAAGCCCAAACATTGACCAACACTTCCAAAACACGGCAGTAGCAGTGCCTTATCTGAGTTTATGATTGGCCATTGAATAAGTACATAGTAAAATTGAAACTGATTGGTGCAGGATAATTAAGTTACCTCGAGTCTTGATGATCCAAGAATGCAAGAGGTCAGGCTACTGGTGTTCTGATTTAAGCTATCAAGTGAATCAGCAAAAATTCTGTAATTCAGCAAATAAAACATGTCAATGAAACATATGTGGAGAATTTCACTGGAAAAAGAGATAAAAAAAGAATACCTTGCAAACATTATAAATTCTAGGAAGGAGGGTGTTGGCATCACCCAGCTGTGAAGAACAGACCAATGGTCACCATCAAAGGGCATTGGGGGCAGGGCTCGCATGTCAGGTGGTAGGCCATACATTTGTCTAAAAGCATCTTCAAACATCACCCTGCAAGAAATTGAAGTAAAAGAGTTTGATAAACTGTTTAGGAAACAGTATATATATCCTTTTGTATCATGTAGTATACCTGTAGTATAAGCCCCACTACACCTGTTTCCTATTATATATAAGCCTGCAAAACTAACAACTTTTAGCTTTAGTGGGGCTTGAGAATTTAAGATTATCTAACTGCAGTCCTATCCATCCTTAACCCAGGTTTAGAAAAATGGGACCAAATAATATTTTAGTCATTATGTGGGGATTAAGATTATCTAACTATGATCCTGTGACTCCTGCCTACTGCTGTCATGAGGTGCTTGGGTGCTCTCTTTGGTGCCAGAGCAAGGTGAAGCGAGACCTGAGTGCCGTAAAATATCTCGAGCAAGGCATTTTGATTGGCCACTGCCTAGGCGCACCTGGTCCAAAGAAGGTTGGTAGAGCTTGAGTTGAACCTAAGCTAATTGTCAACTCAAACTGATTGGTTCAGGTTCAGTGCAACCAAGCCAAATAACAACACAATCCATGCCCACACATCCCTTGGAACTCTAAGGGATCATGCTACTCTGTGTGTGGAAGGCAAGCAATGGTGTGCCTTGCCCTTTCCGCTGTGACCTCCAATGGTGCATCCTCACAAACTTTGTCTTGTACTTCCACCGTTTCCTAATAAATCCACTTATGGCCATCAAGGACTGCTTCTGGAAGTGGGAGGAGGCATTAGAAAGTGGAAGGAGCCACCACCATTCTCTGTTGGTAAGCGTTTGCAGCTCTCTCTCTCTCTCTCTCTCTCTCTCTCTCGGTAGTGTGCCTTCTCCTCGCACTATCGCTCTCCCTCGCCTCCCACCCGACAGCCTCCCCAGACCCCGACAACACCCCTCTTCCTCCTCCTCCTCCATCTCCACCTCCTCTCTGGTAGTTCATATTCAAAAAATTAATTGAACCAACTACCAAATCTACTAAGCCCTAGAACAACCAAATTTTGTCACATGCACAAAATAGTTCCATTTTGTGCTGAGTTTAAAGAATATTGTCGAACAAGGAGATGTATCTGCTGCTAGTTGAAGCATCAATACATCTAGTAACAGGATATCAGATAATACCTTCTCAATTACACAAGCATAAAGCTATTTTACAGTTCTTCATGTCAATGACAACACAACATTTAACTAGTGACAGAAAACTGGTGGTCAATATTGCTGGTGTCCACTGAACCTAAGATGTTAATATCATGCATGTCACTATCCTAGCCTAAGAAAATTTCAGGCTGACATAGAGAGTCACTAGAACATGTATATCCACAGAAATAAATAATATATTGTGTTTATAACATATAGCCTATAATATCGTCAAACACCAGACTATTTATAATTTTTTTTCAAGCCAGTAAAATACTGGTCGCTAGTAACTTATGGAATACTGCCAGAAATAGTAGATACCAAAAAGGACCTTTTCTCTCTTCCTTCTGTCTAGAACTTGTAGGAACTCAAGTAAAGCTGATCACCAGCTGATGATGTGTGGAACAGGTCACAGAGTAAGGAGGGTCATCAACCGAACAAATGTAGTGGGTGTTGGTAAGGTGCAAGGGGTCTGCAAGAGACCATTGAAACTGGTTGAATTTCCACTGAGATTAGCTGAATTTAGAAGATCCAACGTACAACAGCAAAACAGTTTTTCTTGACATAAAGCCAGTGATTTAAAAAGGCGCTCGGGCGCTCGCCTAGGCGCTCGGGCGAGGCAAGGCGAGGCCCGAGCGCCTCGCTAATCTCCCAGGCGGCGCGCTTCAAACAGGCGCCACTTGGGCGCTCGCCCGAGCCCAGGAGCTGGGCGCTTCGGGCGAGCGCCTGGGTTAACCAAGGCGACCGAACTAGGATTTTAGGTCTAGTTCGGTCCTGGTTCGGTCTCTGATGGTTAGTTAGTTCAATCGAACCAACTAAAATCGATATAAGTGAGAACTCAACCCTAACCCTCGTCGCTACCGCTGCCACTCCCGATCCCGATCCCGATCTCGCTGCTCGCCGCTGTCGCTGCTCGCAAACGCTGCCTCTGTCGTCGCTCGCCGCTCCTGCTCCCGCTACCGCTGCTCGCCGCTGTCGCTGCTCACAAACGCTGCCTCTGTCGCCGCTCGCGCCTCCTGCTGCTCGCCGCTCCTGCTCCCGTTGCCGCTACTCACAAACGTTGTCTCTGTCGCCACTCGCACCTCCCGCTGCTCGCCGCTGTTGCCGCTCACAAACGCTGCCGCTGTCGCTGCTCGCCGCTGTCACCGCTGCCTCCTAACACTCCGCTACCACTGCCGCTTCCTCTTTTCTCAGTCAGCAGGCTCAGCACCCCCTTACACTTACTTCTTCTCCTTTTGTTAACAGTATACAGTATACTGTATACTGTTAATATTGTTAGGTTTATTTGAAATTATTAATTTTCAATACTGTTAATAGATTTTCTTAATTTAATAGCATATTTTAATTTAAAATTTTAAATAATTATATTTATTAATTATATTATATATTTTTATATTTTAGCGCTTCGCTTCGCTCGGGCGAGCGCCTAGCGCCTCGAGCGTTTTTGGACCTTAGCGCCTTTTAGCGCCTAGCGCTTTTTAAATCACTGCATAAAGCTATCAAGCTCAAACTAATGATGAATCACAGATTTTTATTTACAACACAGTTGAAGCTTTTCTTAAAGCTGATACAACCTTTTTAAGTCTTCAAAGAATTCCTGAATCGAACCAAAGCTTTTATATAAGTTACAATTTCATCATTGATCTACAGTTTCCTGGAGACACCTACATTTCTAACAAAAATCAACCATATAACCTGCTGTGCCCATTTCAGGCCACTCACACTGTACGTGTCATGTCATGTACCAACAACATTGTGTCATGGAATGCCTATGCATGGAAAATGTCCAATTCTCATATAGGTGATGGGCACATGGCAGGGAACCATGTGCGAACCTGTAGGACCTGGCAAAATGCAAGTGGTTTGACTAGCAGACCCAACAACTAAATCGCTGATTTTAACACTAAATTCATGCATATTACTAGATAGGGAAACTATTGCAAACCAGCATATAAACAGATCAAATAGAAGTAAATGCAAAAGGATGAAGTACCTGCACTTTGCAGCATTTAAGAGATCACACGTGGACCAGAAGTCAAGTTTTCTGTTTATATCAACTTTGTTCAGGCCCATATCCATTACTGCCCAATAGTAGATTATATCCCCTTTGCTTTGTCCTTGTATTGTCTTCTCCAATACTTCTTCAGCAGCATAAGACAAAGAAACCTGTTTCACAATAAGATAAACTTTCACCAAGTATGTTATAGAATTATAAAGATTTCCTTTATAATTAGCAAAGACAATAAGATAAACTTTCACCAAGTATGTTATTCACCAAGTATGGTATAGTAGCAAAGACAGTTGCACTCATGTGACTCAAATTGACAAGTTATGCTCTAGCATGATGGAATGCCTACTGTTAACTTATAACAATGAAGAGATAACATGTGGGCAATCTAAAAGTCTTATTCGACATTACGAATTCTACCCAATGGACTACCTCGAAGATCGATGGAAAAGATGACAACTTGTGTCAAGGACGAGACCAATTGATGCAAGACTACACCATCGAGTTTCGACAACAAGCGATGATATGAAGTTTACCATTGGTTCGCACGCCCAGATAAACTAGTAGCGAGTGGACTATGAAGACAACCAAAGAGGGCTACTTAAAGGTCAAAAAAAAAATTCAGCAACAATAAAAATTCTTCTACCTCGAAGAGAAGTGACCACTTCTAAGATCAGTAAAAATTTACAAGGCATATAAGGGAGAAGTGTTGGTTCACACAAAATTCTTTCCAAAAAAGTGAAAGAAGAATAACCGAAGTCGACGAACAATAGCTACAACTGTCGACGATGATCCCATCGAGCTTGTGTTAATTCATTTGTAGATTCGAGTCCGAGTTCATTGATGGTGAGGCTAAAGGTTATAGACTTGATTCCATCCATTGGTCCAAATATTACAGAAAAGCCATGCATGTTGAAAAATCAAGTTAAGAAGTTATCGACGCCATCATCGACATTGACAATCAAATAGATCTCATCTCAACAAGCTTGGTCCAGAAGCTTGGGTTGGATCCAAAAAGATATAGAGATAAGGATAGATCGACTATGGAAATTTTGCTTCACCATCGATAGTAAGCATATCGATGAGGTATTGCTTCACCATCTTCGGCATCGACAATCATCCTTATGAACGACATGGAAGAAAGAGGATGGTTGTATGGTACAGGAGCTCATTAGCAAATATATGGACCTTTTTACCAAAAACCACAAACTACCTCCATGACGAATGGTAAAGCACGAAATATAGCTCATCTCCAAGCACCACTACCAAATCTCAACATGTATCAAAACTCAATTTTAGAGAATGAAGAAATCTAACAATAAGTGGCTGAGCTAATCGAGAGCGATGTTATCAAACCAAGCTATTCTCCTTGCAAAACACGGTGGTGATGGTGCTGAAGGATGAAGGATGGTGCATGAGCATAAATTACCATGCCTTAAACAAGATCAAAGTGAAATTTTGGTATCCCTACCTTAGATAGACGTGCTGGACCACCATCTTCACCAAATTGGATCTCAAATCGAGTGGTGCATAGCTCCATGATCAAACCGTCGTTCGAGGTATGCTTAGGCTACTTGCCCCAGAGCCCTTTTGATATGCAGTTTGCGATCAATTCACGTCACAAACATCCAAAGAAGGCAACATAATGCTAGAAGCACAAAAATTTCTCGAGCATATCTAATGGGCGCCCAAGGAAGTTGAACAACAACTTCAATGGGCTCAACAGAAATACAAACACGACCGACATCATATTGAGGGTCGGTTCCTAGAAGGTGACTTCGTCTTGCTGCACCTAGGGAAGGAATGACCAAAAGGAAAATGAAAGAAACTCAAGCCCATCCAATATGAATCGTTCAAAATCTTAAAGCGAGTTGGAGACAATGTTTGCCAATTTGAGTTGCCTCTGTACGTAGAAATGTACTCAGTTGTGAACATGAAGAACTTGATGGTGTTCAGGCCATTAATGCTAGACCATAAACAAAAAGAGACGTTGCTTTTGATAGATGACTTGGTGATCAGCTAAGAGAAGACTAAAACCATTGTCATACCATAAGATAAGGCATCAAAACAGCTTTTCGAGTACGACGCAAAGGACAAAAGCCAAGTTCAACAAAGTGGTTCACGAAGGAAGCTAGTGAAGCAAAGTTTCCCAATCTTCAATTTCAAATTCATCAGAATCTGAATCGCCAAATTTGGGAAGTCATGATTAGGAACAATCAAACTCAATTTAAGTCCTACTCCAATTCAACTCAAACTCAGTTCGAATCATACTCCAATTCAATCCAAACTTAGTTCGAGCCATACTCAAACGCAACTCAATCTAGCCAAGTCAAACCCAAGCTCAAAGCTCAAGTTCGGCTAGCTCAAAGACTCAACCCAACTCAATTCGAGTTGGATTGGAATTGGAAGAAGAGTTGAACTCAGATTAAGAGTCCTACTCTAGTTAGGTGTCCTCCCCTCTACAACTTTAAGAAGAGGGGTGCGGTGCGGTGCGACAACCCTAAAGAGGACATGAGCAGTAACCTAAGAAAGAAGAGTTGGCGAATAGAAAGAAGAGAACAGCAATAGCAGGATTGTAGCCTTAAGGAGTTTGAGCTATTGTTCAGGAAGTCTGAGCTTGTTGCTCAAGAAGTCTCTTTTTAGTTCATTGTTTAGGTATTTCTTTACAAAAGCAATCTAGATCGTCTTTTCCTTTCAGTTATCATGCCCCCACAAAGTATAAATCAGCTCGAAGGAAGGATCAAGATCATCGAATTTTTCCCCAAACGGATTAGAAGAAAGAGCAAAATGATGAAAGTAGAAGTGGAGGTGATAAGAGTTAAAGTAGGCCATATAGGAGAACAAGGGGATATATACAATGATGTTCCATTTGTGAGCAAAATACCAACTATTTGAGTGTGAGATAAATATTATGTAAAGGACCAACAACATGCAAAGTGGACATGCACATAAATGTAAATAAATTATTTTCAAAAGTATTTTTGTCCAACAACACATTGTGATAGAGATTAAGATTCATAGCACCCAACCTTCCAAAGCAAAAATTAGTTAATCTTTGTTTTTGTAATCAAAGAGACCTAAGACGAGACTATCTGAAAATGCATATGCCATCTGGACTAGAATGTGCTAAAGAAGAAAAACTTGTAACCATTTTATTGCAGATAATGATGTAAACATACCATAAAGTTGCAATGTTAATCACTTGTTGATTGTGACAAATTAATTTCAAAACAGAAAAAAAACACATGCAGCATTTGGGAAGTCACAAACTCTAGAGATAGAAGTTTGGTTCAAATTGACCAAAAATAATCTGTCAACACAAAAGGCACAACAACCTTCACCAAGAAACAATCAACAAATCCTTTATTTATGATGCATGTCATGGTCTTATGCAGCATTTAATAAGTCACAAACTCTAGAGATAGATTTTTTGTTCAAACTGACTAAACAGTCTGTCAGCATAAAAGATGCAACATCCGTCATTAGGCAACAATCAACAAATCCATCATTTAAGATACATGTCATGGTCTGCACCAAGCTCCCTGTTCAAACTATTTGATGTTTCATTTAATTTTGCTTATTGTAAATTCTAGACCAATTTATAATCTCTTTCGGCTGATTTTGTACTTCTCAAGATCTTTTATAATTATTTGGCTACATATCAGGGCATCAAAGTTTTAAAGCAAGAGTCTCCAAATCAATCACATTAGGACAAACAGTATCATAAAATTATGGCCTTTGGAATGGGACTATGTGAAAGTAGAATAAGCAACAAGAAAACCATATTCATCTATGAAAACATTAAAAACATTTTAACCTATACTATATATCATTAATTGTGATCAAACAGAGTCTTGTCCATGTTACCTAATTTATCATTACTAGCATAGTTTAAAAAAACCATCCCAACCGATATGAACCACGTGAAAAATACCAATCTGACAAAAAACCAGCTCGTTAACCGACCCATTTTGGAGGTTCAAATCCAGATCACTTCGAATATTATAAAGTATATTAAACTTCCTCTCTCTATCATGTGTGTGTGTCAACCCCAAGCCCCTAAATATGTGGGACATGTTGTCGCTGCCTAGCTCACCCACCACCGCCAACACTTCTGTCTCTCCTCCTCTCCTCTTCTTCCTCTTCTATTTCTCTTCTCCACCTTTCGCTCCTCCATCCACTCTCTCAGTACCATGGCATGTTCTGTCATAATATGTATAAGTACACTGGTGTAGTGTTTTCAAAAACCCTAGGCGCCAAAAGGCACGAAGGTGCTAAAACGCCCAACCTTTCAAGTGAAGCAAAGCACTCTCCCAAATATTAAAATTTAAAAAAATATATTATGATTGATAAATATGGTCATAAAAATAAAAATGACAATCATATAAAGTATAGTTACATTGTAGGAAATAAAAGCAGATATCTACGAAGTTCCTACTTAACAGTATATGTTCTGTTATGTTTTAACTCCTAATAGTGTACCCACCTCAAGCTGATGTTGGAAATTAACAATGTTGGAAATAAAAATAGGAAATAGGCGATGATTAACGATGCAAGAAAATATGGAGGAAGGTGGTGGTTAGGGCAGAGGATATTGGCAACCGACAACAAAACAAAGCTAGTCGACAACGAAAGCACACACAACAAAGAAACAGAGTTGTAGATGGTAGCGTAGGAGCGTAGGGGGAGGAGGCTCGCGATCCGACGACATAGGGCAAAGGGGGCTTGTGGTCCGATGGCGTAGGGTGAAGGGGGCTCGTGATCCAATGATGTAGGGAGAAAGAGGCTTTCGGTTCGACGATGTACCCTTGTGGTTAAGCGGCATAGGGCGATGAGGCTCAGCATTCGTCGACAAAGACCGAAGGCGGCTCGCGATAGGGTTTCTAATCCTTAACACTGGATCAGGCATTGGGGGGGGGGGGCGGGGGGGGGGGGGGCGGGTAGTGAAATTAACCTATGTCTAGTTGGTTCGGTTGAGCCACCTATGTGAAATTAACCTAATTTGGACTTGATTTGAGTGCTATGTCTAGTCGCTCGAGCGACACCTTCTTTAAGTGCCTCGCCCGACCTTGTTATGAGGCACTCGGGCCTCGCCTCATCTCGCTCGTGCACCTTTTGAAATCACTGCATTGGTGTGAACCAAACCTGTAAAGATCAAGCCAAAGTCTAACGGAGTCCAATAATTGAAACTTTAAACCCTGAAACTTTAAAATCTTCTGAATGTATCTAAGAGTTATTACTTGGCTATATTTTACACCCAACTAGAAGCCAAATAAAATTTAGAAAGATGATTTCATGGATAAAATGATATGCATATGTTTTTTGCTTGGTCCATGTTTAAATTTCAGTTTTCTATATAAAGTGAAAAACTCTATGATTTGTTAGCTTAGAGGGGAGAAACAGTATGGGTTTGACCAGAGGTCAGTCATTCTGGAAGCTGCTTATATTTCCCTTAGGTTGGCTTGTAATCCTGAGAGCCAATGCACTAATTTATTATTTGTTTATATATCTACTTGTGCACATATGAACGTTTTTCAAATCCATATGATTTATATGTGTTGTATTTTCCTTGTTTCGAAAGGTGTTCTACTTCGTGTTAGGATGAATAAAATCATCTAGAACAAACACAACCCACATGTTCAGGGCTGGATGCAGCTCTTAGTAAAACATAATGACAGCAGAGGACAATGGTAACCAATCCAACACAGTTAGAGATAAAGGTGTATCGTTTTATGATCAATACTTTGCATGTTCTTGTAGTTACCATGTGACATTATGTACTTGCTCAAAGAACTATTTGGCAATAAATGCAGGATTACAACTAAAGGATTTTTGAATATTTCTTTTTGTCACATAGTTATGGGTGATTGTTCTTGTTATTATGGTATGGGAAACAACAATTCAGCCTGATGACTGTTAAAAAATAAGTACAAAAAACTATGTCAAACAGTTTGTAAAGATTGACCCAAATATTGACTTGTATGCCGTAGAAGATACAAAGGTTTGGCTATATTTATGTCATAAATATAATGCATACCTTGTTTCCAGCAGCACGCCATGACTGGAAACCGATCCATGGTAACTTGTGAACGCTGTCCACACTGTTTGCAACTGCAAACATAGCGCCAGTCTCACATAAAAGATCCCTAAAGTATGTATCATTCAGGACAGGAAGCCGGCTAACTGCATCTATATCATCTGATTTTGATCTTCGGGCTCTAAATGACTGAAGTAAAAAAGATTAAAGGTGAAGGTGGTAAAGCATGATCCAGTTGCAAGCTTATTCAATTTAACATATAGAAAAAAACCTTCAGACAAGAGTAAATTAATTTTGCTGGAAATAAGCTTAGATGA
Organism: Musa acuminata AAA Group; assembly: GCF_036884655.1. Classification (NCBI taxonomy): domain Eukaryota; kingdom Viridiplantae; phylum Streptophyta; class Magnoliopsida; order Zingiberales; family Musaceae; genus Musa; species Musa acuminata. The sequence continues at coordinate 21,606,112 of NC_088357.1, read as the reverse complement.
CAATTATGCAGGTGGAAATTGAGGAAAAGATGAAAGTTAAAGTAAATTAGTGGCAACCTGGATGTAATACTAATGAATAAGTACAATTCAACTGGCCTAACTTGCAATCTCATTACAATCAATAAATATGAAGGGACAAACAAAAGAGGGGAAAAGGAGAGAGTTTGGTAGAATAGAAGAAGAAAAGAATCTAGTAAAACAAGAATGAAACCTAGCATTGCAAAAATGCTTGAAGATCAAATAATTTACTTTGCAAGAAGAATGTTATAATGTAATTTCATTGAGAAGCATACTAGCATGCTGGTGAATCTTAAATTTGATTAATAACAGTACAAAAGAATTAGTTGGTCTATGATACTTCCTATCATAACCTGGAAAACTGAAACATAATTGGACATTTTTTTGTTTTCTGAACCAACGCTTTCACATTTGGAGACCTAATCTTTAACTGGAGCAGATGAGGTCTGTCAGAAGGGACAAACAAAAGGCACTTAAACAATCCCATAGGTTTCTGTTGCATATTCAGAAAGTAGCCAATGACTTTATAATCTCTAGAATTAAGGAAATACCCCATGATTTTTTTACATGACCTTAGTTGCCATAAGTGAAAGCAAGATGGATACAATTGTAGGTCAAGAATTGAGGAAGCAACAATGATTGAGAATATAGAAGTAGGAGGCCTGCCAAATATTGTATATGTATGTATATACATATACATGTATACATAGATGTATGTATATATATATATATATATACATAGATGTATGTATATATATATATATATATACATAGATGTATGTATATATATATATATATATATATATATATATATATATACATAGATGTATATATGTATATATAACTTTGTATATTATATTATAAAATTTTAAAATTAAAAACATTTTTTACTATAGCTAAACTTGTGAAAAATAAATTTCTCTTCATTTTAATTTATTCTCTTCTAATCTCTTTTTCTTTTGTCTTTTTCTTCTTGTTCTTTTCCCCATTACTTCTTTTTTTTAGCCTTTTCTTCTTCTCTTTCAACTCCTATTTTCTCTTCCTCTTTCCTCCGTCTTTTTTTTTTTCATAAATGGATCATGGGTTGTGACCTAGTAAGATCAAATAGTAGGCCAATTGGATGAGACCCACAGACTACTCACAGGAATTAATCCTCGATGGTTGCCTCCTTATGTTCTTCCCTCCCCCCTCGGCCGTTCATTAACTCCTACAACAGTGCCTCCCAAGCCTCCTGACCCAGGGAAAAACCCTTCCCCACCCTCTTCCTCCTATGGTAGGAGCACTCCCTCTACCATCACAAAGCCCTCATAGGCCTCCACTCTCTTGATTGTCCCCCCCCCATCAGAGTAGCAAACTTTGGCAACCTTCTTCACAAATTACTGCAGGAGTGTATCAAATCATCCTCTACCGACTTCGTTCAATTTAAGGAAGACAAATACCTCACCTGATGGCATATGTGGGCTTTTTGCCTCATCGATAAGTTTCTATATCGTCCTCTGCCCTTTACTGTTCTTAAATTTCATCTTCCTAAACTTTGGCCTCTTTTTACTCCAAACCCCACCCCATTATGGACTTGGAAGCCGGTTTCTTCTTGTTTCGATTCTACTCTAAGGTTGATGCCCTTCAGATCTTAACTGAGGGACCTTGGCATCTTCATGGTGATGTTTTTTAACTCATTCCCTAGCATCCTAACTTTTAATCTTTGTCCAAAAGGATTGATATTGCCCTTCTGTGGATTCATTTATTGGGTTTGCCGATGGAATACTAAAATGCAGAATCCCTATTTCATATCACTTCTTTGCTTGATTGCTTGATCACTTTCTTAAAATTGACCCGCGATATCTTCAATTGGGATGTAGCCGGTTTGCTCGAATTTGTGTAGAAATCAATGTTACCTAACCCCTTAAACAAGCTGCTTGCATTGGACCTCCCAAAACTCTTTTAAGTTCTCTCCTACAGAAACCTCCCTGTTTAATATTACATATGTGATTGATTAGGTCATAAAAACTTTGTCCCTTTAAATCACCAATCGCCAACGTTGATTGGTGAGGTCGCCTCGGTTTCCCCGAGCAAAAAAAAAACGAAAAGGCCAAGGCGACGTCGCCCCGGTTTCCCTGCAGGAAAAAAAAAAAAAAAGACATCGCCTCGATCGGTTTCTTCTGCTGGGGAGAAGAAATCGCTTCTCCTCGTGACGTTGCCAAGGCTTCGTCGCCGCACCGGATCTCCAGGTTTTCTTCTTTCTTCTCCCTCTTCTTTCTTCTCCCTTTCTTTCTTCTCCGTCACCGATCAATGCTACCTCCCGATAGCAAACGGTCCGTGTACCGATCTACTGACGGACCATTACATACCGCCCGGTACGAGCGGTATTATTCGAAATTAAAATCCTTGGTTTATAATACGTTTTAGAAACATATTTTTATTACTATCAAGGCAAATCAAATCTGAAAATCAATGTTTCATGGGGATCTTTTGGTTCTGGAACCAATACCTGCAGGTTCTATTGATATCCACATGGTTTGGTGTAGTATTAGTATTGTACCAGTCCAGCCAATGTTGGATGTCAATATGGAACTGAGATTTTAATCATTGTCAAGAATCACTGTTGAATAACATAATGACCAAAATACACCTCTAAGTGCAAAACAGTTCATTAAATACGACAGGTTCAGTTTAGTCAATTTCTAACTGATTTAGTAATGACAATACTCAAGCTTTCACCATCTGACATTTTGCAATTTATATATGCGATTTTGTCTAACTTCCAACAGAAAAAAATTCATGAAAGCTTTAATGAGAAGTTTCTTTTGAGCAAATAAGAGAAGTTTGAGACCAGATACTTTCCTAGAATTAAACTAATCAAACCCTCATAATTTTTTTTATCTAATCTGATCAGATAGTCCTATTTGATGATCTGAAACATTCCAAGAGACTAGAAGGATAAATAAATAAATAAAATATTTAAGCCCTATATTTCAACAAAAAACAGAGGAAAATTCAAGTAAACAAGTTTAAGAAATATAATACGATTGGAAGTCTAATTATATGGCAGATGCATGAACTTATGTTATATATAGAGGACAAAATAAATTAAATGTAACAAATTCTCATGCATTGTAGCATCAAGCAGGCTGAACGTACAAGTGTTATCCCACGATATATAGAACCATGGTGCAAAAAAGGCCATGCTCCTTCTCCAGTATACACTTCATATATGCATAGTGGCTGTCCAGTTCTTTCTAATTCCCCTTCGTCACGCTCATATGCTTCGGCTTTCTGCTTTTCAGCTTTCCGTGAATTCCGGTAAACATCTTCCCATGATCCTGAAGTTCTCTCCATTCTTTCATCAAGCTACAAAATCATAAAACCATAAAGAAAAACTAGCATGCAGATTTCAACTTGATCTTTTCAACCAATGATTCAGAGAAAATTGGCAATTTCAAGCATGGAACAGTACCTCCTGCATTTCTCGACTCACATAGTCCTCAGAAGCTTCCATTTCACTAATGTCATCCCAATCTGATAGAGTTGGGAAGTCCTCTGCATAAGTCTCATTTACAAGTTGTGAATCATTCTCCATAAGCCTTTTAGAAAATTGTTCCTCCAGCAAATATACAATGCTTGATCTTTGTCTAGAATACTCATTTCTTAAAAAATTCTCATTTTCTGTAAAAGTATATGTTTGTTTAATTTCTTTGTCAAGCAGGTCCCACAACCAAGTTTTCTGCTGAATTTGGGAAATAGAATTTGGAAGCAGTGTGTCCGAAGGAAAATGGAGAATGCTTTCAAAAAGCTCAGCATAACCAGAGATACATTCTGAAGCAAGCATATTCATAGAGAGTGACTTCCCATGTGAAGCAACAGAATGAGCTATATTTGACAACTCTTTATCTCCCATTAGAAGAGATAATGCTCTAACCAATGTGTCCGATGTACTGGGGTGAAAAAGAATGCCATGGACATTATTGACAACCTGCAAAATAAAAGACATGTTTTAGTCAAAGAACACATAGATTTATAGCCAAAGAATAAAAGCATTAGGTTCAGCATTAAGCTCACATATTTCTGTATTACACTCATATTAGGAGCAACAATGGGAATTTCAAAGGACATGGCTTGCAACAATAGTGGAGGAAAGTTTTGTTCCTCAATGAATGACCAATAAAGAACAATATCAGCCATATACAGAAAATTGTTCACATCAAGATCCATGTCATAATGTCTTACAGAACCATCTGGAAATCCCATGCGTAAAGCAACATCCTGTTCCAGAAATGTGACATTAGTTGTTCTTGAGTTTTCACATGATACGAATATTAAAGAAAGTACTGTAAAGACAGAATTTTAGTATCTTATGCTAAAATATACCAGAACTGAAACAACATATAAATATGTAAATCTAAAATGGAAAAAATCTAATAAATATAATCAAATATAAAAATTTTAAAGCATATAAATGCAAGAGAATTTCAGCAGAAACACAAACTTCAATATGAACCATATCATGAGATGATAGTTTATGATTTTAATTTGAGCATCTAGAAAAAAAGAAGCTAGGAAATCAACGGCAAAGGAATAAGAGAGGCCCTAGTTGGACTTGGGGGTTATGCCTCCACTATGAAACGGAACTGCCTAGATACATAATATAGTAAGAGAAAATACAGCACATACAGCATGCACTTTTTATCTTGACTGAGATCTGCATGGAGTTTTGATGGTGATGTACAAATGCAGTGAAGTGAAGATAGATAATCTTATAAATGTAAACAATTGTCTCATGTCTTGTGAGATATTTAAATAGAACCAATTGTTGTTCGAAGTGATACAGTAAGATAGAAAAAGAACTGCTGATCAATAATACAAGGCAATTTTAAATCTTTAAATAACTATCTAGAGATACATATATCATTGAGCTAGCTAAATTTGTAGCATAATAAGTGTGTACTCAGCATGAAATGCCCTTTCCTAAACATCACCCCATACCATGCAATGCACTTTTAATCATCTTTTACCAGCATACCACTTAGCCCTGAGGTCTTGCGGGATCAAATGGGCTCAATTTGAGCTAGTCAATTGACTTTCCTCAAGTGACTTTCCTCTATACATGAATACCCAGCAACACCAATAATCCATGCCTTAGCTGTTCATAATTAGCCAATGATTACTAGCCACTGGCAAACTCCATCCATCAGCCTAAATAGACATGTCATACCCCCCCTCCCCCCCCTCACATTTCTATCACTCTCTCTCTTTGGTTTTTCTTCTGTTGACGTCATGACTATGCTGTAAGGCATGCTGATGACATGCACCATGACAACCTGAAGCTGGCACAATGTGATTCCTTGAGAAGGAATTTATTGGCATCAAATGCATACAAGTTCCACCGTATATATGCTAAAATAACATTCACAAGACATGACATCTGTCTCAAATAACAAGGAAGACCCCATCATGTGTACCATGCATGCAGACCATTCTATCTTATGGTGTGTATAGGTCAGACAGATATGTCTACATTACTAGACCAAAATTCAGGTATATATACTAGAGAATGATAAATATAATGTTTTCAAAGCAAAAGCAAACAAGAATGACTCTGAGCAACCAACATTTGATCAGCATGGTCTTTCAAAGATATTTCTGGCATTTGGCACTTAATTAAGTTTCCGTACACGACAGATATCTAGATTTACTATTTAACTTTACAGATTATTAATTCAAATGAAAACATGACATACTATTGAATTTTACCAATACCTGGAAAGTAGAGCTATAGGCAGCTGTCGAGTTCCCACATAAGAAAACAAACTTTATTGTTCCAATCAATCCCTTTATTCTTTTAACTTGAGGTGCCAAGGCATGCATCACTCTGTAATCCCATGGTGGATCACCATAGAAAAAGTAGCTACCAATAACTAGTATCAATCGGTCATTTTCAGCAAACCCATAATTTCCCCGCAGTTGATTTCGGGAATGGCTTGCAATATAGGCACTAGTTGCCCATATATCTACTGGAGATCCAGAAATCACGAAAAAATTTCCATTATCTAGCAAGGTGTACAGCATCTGACAAAGATATAGTAAGCCAATCAAATAACAAATTGATATTCACAAAAAAAAAAAATCAAAATGGTCTCTATATCGAAATTGAAAGGAAAGGTTATTACTGGAAGAGAGAAATCAGGAAAAACAACAGCATCAGCCCTAATAAAAGCATTTCTCCATTCGTTAATAAGATCTTTCCAGCCCAACTCTGCATAATGTGAAAGACGTTTCCCAAGGATGTCTTCATGAACAATCCATATAAGTGGCACAGACATGAAAGGCTCTTGCATAAGTCTGCAGATATTAAACTAATAAATACTTTCCATAATCATACAATAGTAGGCAAATATGTGAGTAAAAATATGACATACAAAAGAAGATTTTTGGTGTCCCTGTCAATGTCCTCTTACCTTCTCTTGTTTCTTAAAGATCACCTTAAGGTCCTCATTTTCTAACTAACTAGCATCCTTTTCATGTTGAGTTATATATTGATTATTTATTGGCAGCAAATTCTTTGGATTCCACAAATCTAATTTTAAGACCTAAGTCACGTTACACTATTACTGTAGAATCTACCAAGAAGATTTGCCAACAAGTGTTCAGAGAAATTTATACATTCATCATGTATTAATGCAAATTGTTTAGGGTTGCACTAAATCTGTCATGATTACAGAAGCTACCCAAAAGGATGTGCCAACAGGAGTACAGAAACATGTCATCACATTTAATCTTGTAGAATGGATGATCACTCAGACAATTACAATATTCTTCTAAAAGAAAATAAATTTTGATGATGAAGTAATCATGAATGTGGAGAAAAGTAAGAAATTCCATGAGAAAATAGTGATCATGAAATAGTGGAGATAATACCTGGAAGCATAGTTTGCCTTATCAATTCATACCGGTCTACTGACCAGCTATTAGTACGGTACGTACCAAACCATACAACACACAATATAGTGAGGCATACCAACAAATCGGTATGTACCACCCATACCGGTTCCCTATCGGGACAGGTATGTACCATCCATACCGAGCGATGCACCATGGTATGACGAACCTTGCCTGGAAACAGGGTTTTGAATATCAGTAAGCTCGGTACGATACGTACCGGTATATACCGTCGATACACTAGGGCGTACCAATAGTACATCATAAAATCTTTAAAATACCTTCACCTACCACGTCAGGGCGTACCGATCGGTATGCCTCAGTAACGGTCAAAATCCGAGGCGGTACCAGTCGGTACGCCTCGGTACCAGTCGGTATGCCTTAGTACTGGTCAAAACACTGGTACCGCCCGGTAGAGGATGGTCCGCGTACTGGTATCCTCTCGGACAGGTACGTATCGCCCGCACCGAGTGGTACACATCGAAATTGAGAACCCTGCTTGAAAGTACCATAAATTTTATCATGATTTAACTATGAATATCATCCTACACATATCTCAATGGCAAAACAATCCATATCGTTGACCTTCAATATTCGGGACATCATTGCTTGTTACCATTGGATTCATATGTAATTTCAAACGGACTCAATCTACCACACAAGATTTACAATTCTAACTTGATCAAAAATTCTAACAAATTATTTAAAAAATAATGCAGGCAATAAAATTTAAATATAAAGGGGGCAAGACTAAGCAGTCAAGTAAGTCTAATGAGGTTAATCATTTGTAACCAAGAAACCAATATTCAAGTCATGTATATATTCAACTTATCTGCAGCAAGCATAAGATTGCATATATTGACCCTTCCTATATCCTACACTTTTTAAAAGCCTCACACAATAGACTGCCCCATTTTAATGAAAAAGTAACAAATTATAACATTTTCTTTTTGTCTAAAGCACCTTTTTTATTATTTGTGTTTAAATATATTTAATTAGTTGTAATTGTCATAGGTTGTCTTCAATATTTTTGGTTAAGTTTCCAAAATTACTCGAGGAGAAAAAAAAATGAGAAAAAATGAAAAAAAATTAAACGCTCATTTTGATTGAAGATTTCATATGTACAAAAAGGATTCTTCTCTAAAAGATGCAAGCCTACCAATTAATGATTTCATCATAAATACATTATCCTCCAAATCATATTTGTAAAAAATCTTCTTTTATTATTTTCATAAAGTACAATCAATGATGTAATTGTACTTTTCCATAAGGTTCATCATACCATAATGTACCTCTTGGTATGAACGATATATACCAATCCGATATGAGACTAGTATGGGCAATGCATATTGGTTTATCAGTACACCCCACCGTACTATGTGTCAGTATAGCGGTACGTACCATACTGATAGTCGGTTGATACACTAATACATACCAATGAGGCGAACCATGATTTTTCATTTAATATATTTTTTTTCTTTTTTCTCTTATAAATGGGGCATATAAAATGGAGACGAGGGAATATAATTGATATCAATGAATGGATCAACCAATTAAAATTCTTTTCTCATATTATATGTGAGTGGTGTGAGGCCATATACTTTTGATTGTATGATTCCATCATGGATGCGTGAGAAGTATGGAAGAATGGATCCTTCATCTTGTGATTTTTTTCCATCAATCAGAGTGAGTATTATTATTATTTTCTATTATTATCTTCGAAGTACTTTCTCTATTATCATAAAAAACCTTCCTTGGTTCGTCGACATCTCATCCTTTATAGGTATTAGAGCTTGTCCTATATTAGATTTGATATAAAAGCTTCTAGTTTAACCAAGATGTTCTATTATCATGGTTCATCTATACTTTAATTATTTGAACTCCAAATGAGTTCTTACATAGTAAAAGTGACTGATACAGGACCATCTTAATTATATCTTATTTGAATAAATTTGACTAGTTTATGTGCTATGTTTAATTGTCATAAGTTGCCACATAGCAATATCTTCAATATTTTAGTTAAGTTCCCTAAGCTACTCAAGGAAGGAAGAAAAAGCAAATACACAAAAATAGAAGAAACCAAAAATTGATCTTCATTGAAGATTTTATCTGAGATTCATTTTGGAGACAGAAGTGTAACAATCAAGAACATTATAAAATAGAATAATATCCTTTGAATCATGTATGGAAATTAATATTATTTGAGAAGAAAAAAAGTTCATTTATTGACTTGATATAATTGTAATATATTAATTTAATGTATTTTCCTTTTTTCCTTATACTTGGGGTTTGTAAAATGGGAACAAATGATTGATATTGACATCTCAAACTTCACCAATGAACTAAAGTTTCTTTCCCAAATTAAGTGTATGGTTCGAAGCCACATGCTTTCTTTCAACGATATATTTGTTGAATCTCGAATTTTGATGATGAAACCAATTGATAAAGTTATGATCTAATGTGTGTTTAAGTGATGTAGAACTAGCTTCAATCAGAGAAAGATAAATCGATTAAAGCAGTGGAATCAGAGGTTGGGCCGGAATAGAATATGTCAGAAGATTGGATATCGGGTCGAAGGACTGGTCGACGTGTCGGCAGAAGGCTTCGTGCCATGAGTTTAGACATCGGGCTAGAAGGATCGGAAATTGCACCAAGGAGATCGGATGTTGCGGAGGTCAACATGCCGATTGGACAATATGCCGAAGGAGAGGACGAAGCGCCAAAAGGTCAGATAAACCAATGACATGTCGAACAACATGTGATTCATGTTTGTAATCAATTGTGTCTTGATTGTCTAGGTTGTAATTGAGTTGGTTTGAATGTAATTGGGCTAACTCAATTAAGGGCCCATTGGACCTGAGTTGGAACTGTTTTGGACTAAGTAGAAGGCTCATTCAGTGACCCTTGGTTGGCCCAGGCGATGGCACCACCCAGACTGGTGATAGTACCACCCAGATACAGTCTCCCAGACTGTGTCAAGCGGTGGTACCGCCCACTGTCAGACTGACAAGCGGTGGTACTACTAGTTGTCAGTCTGGCAGGCGGTGGTACCGTCAGTACCCCGAAAACCCAGGGATTTGAATTTTGGCTCTAATTTTTTAAGTCATTTTGGGTCTATAAATACCCCACAAATTCCTGCTTGGTCAAAACACGAAAGTAAAACAAAAACTCTGTGATTCCAGGGTTGTAAACTCTTTTAAGTATAGAGTCCCTCCTCCTAGAGCTTAGAGATAGTCTTAAGGGAGGTATGCGAGAGAATACTTGTAAAAGAGGGATGTAAAGGTTCTCTCCTGAGCTTGTGAAAAGGATAAAGAGTTGCAAGAGTAGTTGATCTTCGCCCGTTGAAAGAAGATCGATAGTAAAAATCGGTGGCCTCAAGTGAAGAGAAATCAGGAGTGGATGTAGGTTACGACAATCGTACCACTATAAATCTGGTTTGCATTCTTAGTGTCGAAACGGTCCTAACAATTGGTATCAGAGCCAAGTTTCTCTCTATTTGGTTTAACGCCCAAGAGAGATGGCTTTTTTCGACTTTTAAAAGGATCACTTTATCATTCGTCCTCCTATGTTCAATGGGATGGACTACACGTATTGGAAAACACGAATGAGAGTTTTCTTGCTTTCTTTGAACTTTGATTTTTGAAAATTTCTCTATCCTATCAAGTTTTCAATAAGAGATTAAAAAATCTATTTATGTTATTTTAAATCTCTTGAAAGTGATTTTGATGATTTGATGATTTGAATTTGAATGAGTTTTATCTAAATCTTACACTTGATACTTGAAATTTTTTTTTTATGAATCATGATTTTGATGACTTGAGATTTCTTCTGTATTAATCAAATTCTCCTATTTTTCTTTTTGCTATAGAGAAGTTTTTATCCTAATCATGATCTTGATTTCTCGATATTTAATACTTAGAGATTTTTTTGTGAATCAAGATCTCTTATTTGATCTCTTGTGTTTCTTTTTATCATTTACTAAAGAGGAAAATTATCCAAATGAATCATGATTGTTCTTTTGATTACAACTTGAAAGTTTTCTATGAATCAAGATTTTTCCTTTCACTAAAGAAGAGATTCATCCAAACGAATCTTGATTCTTTCACTTGATATTTATGAATTGAGATTTATTATGAATCAAGATTTTTTATTAATTCTCCTCCTACGATTCTTCTTGGTATTTACTAAAGAAGAGATTTATTCAAATTAACCATGATATGTCACTTGACTTCTTGATGTTTATGACTTGAATTTTATTAAATACAATTGTCTTGTATTTATGATTTGTATATCTCATTATATGATTGAATCATTGATAAAAAAAAAAGGATTTTGCACTATTGTACTCTTCCCTTCTTTTTTACAATGATAAAGGGGGGAAAGTCTTGCTATCTTACACATCGTAAAGAAAAACAAAATTGCTAGCTTGTAAAAAAAGGAAAAACTTGCTAGCTTGCACTTCTCAAAAGAGAAGAAAGAATTTGCTAGCTTGCACTTCTCAAAAGAGAAGAAAAAATTTGCTAGCTTACATATTTCAAGAATAGCAAAAATTACTAAACTTGCACATCTCAAGAAAGACAAAATTACTAACTTGCAAAGAAAGGCAAAACTTGCTAACTTACACTTCTCAAAAGAGAAGAAACAATTTGCTAGCTTGCATATCTCAAGAATAGCAAAAATTGCTAACTTACATAACTCAAAATTGTTACTAGCTTGCATGTTTTAAAATATTGCTAATTGCACTTTTCTCCTTTTTGTTAATGACAAAAGAGGAGAAGTTATGATGTTGATCATGCATGATATGATGAAATTTTATATTTTAAAATTATTATGATGATTTCAAATTATGCATGCAATAATGAAATACTCATGAATTCAAAAGTTCTATCAATATGACATATTGATAGGGAGAGTTTAGCTAAACTCCGTCATCAATTGGTTGTCATTATTAAAAAGGGAGAGATTGTTGAATCTTGAATTTTGATAATGAAACCAATTGATAAAGTTATGATCTAATGTGTGTTTAAGTGACGTAGGACTAGCTTCAATCAGGGAAAGACAAATTGATTCAAGCTATGGAACCAGAGGTTGGGCCGGAATGAAACATGTCAGAAGATTGGACGTTGGATCGGAGGACTGGTCGACGTGTTGGCAGAAGGCTTCGTGCCATGAGTTCGGGCATTGGGCCAGAAGTATCCGAAATTACGCTAAGGAGATCGAATATCGCATAGGTCAACATGTCAATTAGGCAATACGCCGAAAGAGAGGACGAAGCGCCGAAGGGTTGGACGAAGTGCCGGATAAACTAATGACATGTCGAACAACATGTGATTCATGCTTGTAATTAATTGTCTTGATTGAAGTAGTCTAGGTTGTAATTGAGTTGGTTTTGAAAGTAATTAGGCCAACTCAATTAGGGGCCCATTGGGCCTGAGTTGGGGCTATTTTGAGCCAAGTAAAAGGCTCATTCAATGACCCTTAGCTGGCCTAAGCGATGGCACCGCCTGAGGCTTGGCCTCCCAAGCTGTTTGGGCGGTGGTATTACCCAAACACAATCTCTCAAACTATGTTAGGCGGTGGTATCACTAGATTGGGCGATGGTACCGCCCAGTGTCAGACTGACAAGTGGTGGTACCGCTAGTTGTTAGTCTGGCAAGCAGTGGTATCGCCAATACTGGCGGTGGTACCGCTAGTATCCCGAAAACCCGAGGATTTGAATTTTGGCTCCATTTTTTGAAGTCATTTGGGGTCTATAAATACCCCACAAATTCCTGCTTGGTCAGAACATGAAAGTATAACAAAAACTCTATGATTCCAAGGTTGTAAACTCTTTTAAGTATAGAGTCCCTCCTCCTAGAGCTTAAAGATAGTCCTAAAGGAGGTGTGCGAAGGAATACTTATAAAAGAGGGGTGTAAAGGTTCTCTCCTGAGCCTGTGAAAGGAGAAACAGTTGTAAGGGCAGTTGATCTTCGCTCGTTGAAAGAAGATCGGTAGTGGAAGCCTATGGCCTCGAGTGAAGAGGAATCAGGTGTAGATATAGGTCACAACGACCGAACCATTATAAATCTGGTTTGCATTTACTTTATGTTTTTCATTTACATTGCAAACTGATTTCTTACTCTCATTACGCTTACGAACATGTTTTCATGTTAACATCTTTTCGATACGGGCTTTATCGAACAACGTTTTCGAATCGTCGTAATTTTTACAAAAGCACTAATTCACACCCCCCCCCCTCTTAATGTCGAAACGATCCTAAAAATATTTATATCATATGAGACATGCAAAAGTATGTCCATAAGTTCATTATATGAGTTTTCCCCTTAATTCATAGTGATGAGGCTCACAACTATTGCTTTATATTAGTGTTTTCTATTATTATCAAATCTTTTTCTTTATAATTACAAAAGAAAACATCCTTTGTTTGTCAAACTCTCATCCTACATTAGATAGGTGATGATGTTTGTCCTATATTAATCAAAGCTTTTAACATTAATCTATATTTCAATTATTTGAACTCAAGCGAGTTTCTACGTAATGGAAGCAAATGATGCAAAACCATTTTAGTTATTTGTTGGTTAAATAACTTCGATTAGTTTAGGCTTATATAGCAATTTTCATGAGTTGTCCTATCTAAGTTTCCTAAATTACTCAAGGAGAAGATAAATAAATAAATACAAAAAAAAGGAAGAAACCAAATTTTAATTTTAATTTAAGATTAGAAATCTTGATTAAAGATTTTTTCTAAAATTCATTTATACAAAGAAAGTCTATCAATCATAAATATCATCAGAAAAAGAATATTATTCTCGAAATCATATAAAGAAATGAATCTTAGTTGAAGAAGGAAAAAGTCATTGATTTCTTTGATGTAATTGTATTATTTGAATTTACTGTATTTTCTTTTGTTCCTTATACTTGGGGTTTACAAAATAAGAACAAGTGATCATACGTCAAACGAAGAATGTATCAATAAATTAAAATTTTTCCTATGTTATGTGTGAGTGGTGAAAGGCCATATGTTTTCTCTGATGGTATTATTCCATAGTCCTCATATGAGATGTAGAGGTGTGAGACATTCATCTCTTTGCTAGTCTATTCCTTGAGACCAAACAAATCTGGTACTTATCTCTGTTATCTTTTCATATTATTATCTAGACCTTTCTCTATTATTATTAGAAAAACCTCCTTTGTTCATTGAGATTTCATTAGGTTGGTACTAAAGCTAGTCCTACATCAATAACATAATCCCTCACCTTCCAATACATACCACGAGAGAATTTACTAATCTAGGTATGACCCAACAATGCAGACGACCCCTTTTCAGATGGTTTGAGGACAGTTTAGTTTTTACCAGTCAATAACGTTCCTAAATCAGGCTTATTCCTAAGTGTTTGCCCATTACCATACCTAAATTAGCAATGAGCTCCCTTACCAGTCCCAAGCACCAAATAGACCCATCAAGATATCTTTAAAGGTTTTAAAGATGGATAAACAGATCTCTTCCATCTCTCTTCTCAGTAACGAATTGGTGCAAGAACTATGACTGCAACGAATTGTCCATTTTGAGATAGCCCCATATAGTTTTGGCCTTTCGGTGGGGACCCCAAAGGCAGGCATGGGAGAAGAGTGACCTTTGCCTCCTTATAAGGCATTGACTTTCTAATTCTTTTAACCAATGTGGGACAAAATAAAGCCTCATTAAAACCTCCAGTACAGGCAAAGGCCTCTATGGGTCACCATCCAGTGAGGTACATCACAAGTCATCATTGGTGTGAGCACTCTGACCAGCAAGGAATTGTCCATTCTGAGGTGGGCGGCTCTGTATGATTTTGTCATTTCCAAGTGGACCCTTAGAGATCCCACATTGGTTAAAAGAATTAGAAAGTCAATGCCTTATAAGGAGGCAAAGGTCACTCTAAGGGTCCATTCTGAGGTGGACGGCTCTGTATGATTTTGTCATTTCCAAGTGGACCCTTAGAGATGCCTTTGTTGAAAAGGTTGACCTTTAGCTCTTTACTACGTTTCAGCTCTCCAACTCTCAGTATTAGAAATTTTTAAAAAATAAGTATCCAGAAAAAAAATGAAGAAAGACAACTCTTGAGAGTGGGGATAACATCCTCTTCAAAATGACTACAAGGTCTCACCAATGGCCCAATGAATTATAGAGAGATTATTTGATGAGATTAAACTCATTAAAAAAGAGAAAGAATGATTCAATTATCATTTAAAATCCCTGCATCCATCCATTCTTACATCACCCAAGATGCCTTGCAGGGCCACTTCTTTTTTCAGGAGTTCACTCTTGAGCCTTAAAAGCATGGTTTGCAGTACTGTAGCAGTGTAGCACTGCTACAGTGCTCGGCACGCCTGAATATACTGCTCGGTACACCTGGGTATATCAAGCGGTATACCATACCGTACCGGTACCGAGCCCAGGTCGAAACTCCGGTACGGTACAGTATTGCGAACCTTGCTTAAAAGTCCTCAACTCCTTGGATCCCCCAAAATGGGTACTCTCTGGGAATCTATGGGAATCAGTTAAGTAGTAGATGTAGAAAATTGGGCTGATTTATTTACACTGCAAAGTTGTATAGATTTACATTTGTGGTGCTCCCAATTTCATTAGTATGCAAATGTAACATTTATTTTGAAGCTAGATTATTATATACCATAATTTGAGGTTATCTGATAGAATCACTAGCATATTAGTCCAAAATATTTGGTATTTCAATGTATACAAGTTCAAACTAAATCACAAGTAGAAAATTCACTATTCAAGAAGCAGCTGATATAATTTTTTGCTCCAGTTGCCCAACCAGTAAATAAGTGAAAAAAAAAATACTTTTGCATTTGTAGTCCCATTTCATGTTTATATAATTTATATATAATTTATTTAGTAAACAGTTTTGAGACCCTAAGGGGTAGCAGATGTCTAATCCAAATCCAAAAGAAGCATAAGTACCTTGGAATGACCTTCTTGCCTTCTAGAGAGCTCACAATGACACCTTCGTAACTAGGCCAAGGAAACAAATAACAACAAAATTCATTAAAAATTTCACAAATGACCCAAAAAAAATGTGCCTCTTCCATATAGAAGATACTTCTTCTCCAAAAGCATCTATTACTAAAAACTTGACTAAATAAGGGAAACTGAATAAGAATTATCACAGATGGATACTCACTTTGACCAGTCAACAGATCCCAAACTGTCAGAGTCTAGAACTGATAGTTGACAGCCAACACTTTGCCACAAGAAATGAGCTTCATTGTTCTCTAGCATAAAAATCTGCTTAATAGAAGAACTATTAGTCCAGACCACATCATGGCAAGAAACGAAGAATTGTTCCATTACATGCCTTGGATTAGTAGAAAAAGGTATGGGCTAGTTACATAGGTGCTTATACTCATTGATGATTCATGAGAGCCGATGAAATGGAAAAGCCCAACGCATGTGAACAATTTTGCAGCATATTTTGTGTTTGTAACATACTAAAGTACATACTAATCAACATAAATTAACATGGGGAGAATGCCAACTAAGGCAAGCACTGTGGCCAACACCTTGTTTCTCAGCAAGCTTAGTGTCACATCACATTGTGTAAGTCAGCTAGTACCATGCAAAAATGGTGTGTGTCACCGCACATGAAATCCCTGAATGTGAACATGCTCGATATATGGTGTCAGCCTTTGAGCATCATATGCTCAGCATGTCACACATCAACATTAGGTTTATCATAATAAAGCAAAAAAACTGTGCTAACATGAATTTATCAAGCATTATTTGCATATAAACACACTAATTTATGAACTTTACACCTCAAGAAGGATGCAATGTTATCACAGTCAAGGAAACTAACCATAAATGTATATCCCAGGTCCATAAGACTTTTCACCAAAGTTAAAAGCATCAATGAATTTGAATCCTTGTATGTGTCTTCTATAACCTGAGAACATTAGCATCGGACTACAGTTAGCAAACAATCAATTTTCAATTTTACATAAGCATGCGTTTTTTTTTTTTTTTTTTGTGTATAAGCATGTTAACAACTAGCCAGATTGCTGATAATCTTTGTTCTCACTAGAATATAAAACTATTACTATATGGCCAGAATGAGATCACACTGACATAATAAATAATAAGATGAAAAAAGGCCCATCAACTATACTTCCATCATTTGAACACATAGACAAATGACTAAAGGATACAAGGGATAAAGAACAAGGGTAAATTAGTCTCCAAATATAATGTTAAAGTGATTATTACCAACTCAAATGGAAAAAAGGAAAGAAAATGAGAAAGGGAAAGAAGAAACAGAACTGAGATAGACAACAAAAACTAATTCAACTATTAGTTCAAACTTCTTCATTGGTGCAAAAAATACAAGATCTGAACTCTGAAGCACAAATCAGCATTAAGTTATACTTAAATAATATAGTCAATCAAAGAAGGGAATTTTAGGTAGGTTGCCTTTTCTCTGGGTTGCCTTTTAGCCAATTCAATCACGTAAAAACTTGCAAATGAGCCCTGAAGTGTTCATAGCCTAGTTGTTATTTTGATGTTAACATGAATCTTATTGGTGCAGCATAAGAATCTTTAGCTTCTAAGCTCTGCCCAGTGATATTTTCTTCTGCAGACTGGATCACCCATCAAAATTGTGATGGGTGATGTCACATTTCAGTTCTAATGTGTGGGGCCCACATGTGCGAGAGAACACTTCATTCTAACCATGATTTGCCCACCTGAATAGCATTTCCTTCTTGTCATAACGCATTCAGTTGCATGGCAAGTAATAGCAAACCCATCTGCTTTTTAATTGAAAAATCCAATGTCATTTTGCTCAAAACAATCAAGAAAATAGTATACTACAAGGTACCGGGGTTGCATGTTGATCAATGAATTATTAACCAACAAGATCGTAGTTGGAGAAAGGGTTAATAGACAACTTATCCAATTATGAAATTGTAGGAGAATGCAACAATATAGGCATAGAAACTAGTACAAACAACACGTATTTCATCATGAATTTCCGTAGGCAAAACAAGAGGCACCTCTACAACATAATTGCATCAAACTTTCTACCAACGAAAAAGAAATAAAAACAATTGAGGTGCAAGATCGCCGATCAAACGCAAAAATAAATAACCAACAAGAACAGCGTATACGCCCAAAATCTTGAACCCTAAAGCACAAACATGAGGATTCGAAAACACTTACAAGCGCCAATCTAGGCGGCCGAAGGCCGAGCCTCCCATCAGATCTCCGCCTATCGAGGGCGCTTCGCTGTTCTTCGAATCTCCGCATCAGATCCGACGGCACGAATCTTAGCACACTGCCGACCGGCCTTGTCCGCCTCCCGCCGCCCCCAATGCGGGAGACAAACTCCCCAGGCCCGCCGGCGCTCGTCATCAGTGTCAGCTGCCAGATCCCGAGAACGAAGAACGCTAGGACGACGAGGACAAGACCGCCCAGGAGGACTTGCGTCCACCGGCACCCCGTCCCCTTCCGCGGCGGAAGCCGATTCCTCCGATCTGCTGGCGACCGCCCACCGGCACCGTCGTTTAAATGCCCGGGCAAGCTGTCGGCGTGCAATCCCCTCCTGGAGAACGCCGGCCGAGTCATCTCCTCTCCACTTCTTCTTGTCTGAGCTCACCGAAGTCTCAGAGAATGGCAAAGGTTTCAGTGGGGTGGGTTGGTTACTTGGTTTACGGCATTCAAGAGAGGAAAACAGAGGAATGGTAACTCTGTTTCATGGATCTCCCGGATTTGGGTTTTTGGTTTGGATTTCTGGCGACTATTTTCCATTTCTTGAATTAGCCATAAAAACGTATTGGCCAATTTATCCCAATAAAAAAAACCCAATAATAGAGTTTGACAATTTATTCCAAAGTAAATTCAATAATAAGATTTTACCAAATGACTCTCTGTATTTTATTTTAATCAAAGGGCGCTCCATTTTTTATTTTATAACCAAGATACTCTTTATAAAATTTAAAATATAAAATGTTGTCCATCAAACCTAGTTGACTAAGTTAATTGGACTGAACATGGGATCAAATCGATTTAATAAAAATTGAAGTATTTGATTTATTTCTTTCTTTTAAGTCCTAGATTATTTTTTTTCAAATTATTTTACTACCCTTGTTCTCGTCCTCCACCAACACCATTTCTCCTCCCACTCTACCTCCACCACTTGCTTGTTTATTATGCTAAGTCCTTCTCCCTCCTTCTCCTTCCTCCATCTTGGTTTTCCCTTTATTAGGCTCGTAAAAGCAGGGGTAAAAAAGTAGTAAATAAGTAAATTAGTTTATAATATTAATAAAAAGTATAAAATAAATATAAATTAAATTTATAATGGTTCGGTTATTGCGACCTACGTCCACTCTTGATTCCTCTTCCGTCAAAACCACCGACTTTTACTAACGATCTTTTTTTAATTGACGAATATCAACTACCTTTATTAAAATATTTCTTATTTTCATAGGCTCAAGAGAGAACCTTCGCACCTCTCTTTTACAATTAGGTCTTACTCCTCCCTATAAGACTTCTAACTCTATAAGAAAGAGACTCAATAACTTAAGATATTACAACTCTTTTTTCCTCAAGAATTTTTTTTCCTTTCTACTATTTTTCTTGTTATCTCAAATAGGAATGAGTTGGGTATTTATAGACCCCATATGACTTAGAAATAGAGCCAAAAATTTAAATCTTTGGACTTTCGGAGTACTAACAGTACCATGGCCTACCACTCTATGCACTAATGGTACCACCACCCAATCTAGGCAATACCACCGCTTGACATAGTCTAAGAGATTATATTTCGACGATACTACTGCTAGTCTAAGTGGTACTACCGTCGGGTCTTTCAAAAACGTACACTTTGTATGTTCAAGCTCATAGGTGGTTCCACCACTTGACCCAACTGTAGGTTATTGAATGAGCCTTCCATTCAGTCCAAATTAGCCTTGATTCAAGCCCAATAAGCCCTTAAGCATGGTTACACCCAAAACTAACTCAATTAATACTTCAACTACGATGATAAACACATAATCGATTACAAAACAAAAATCCTATATTACCCGACATGTCATTGTTTCATCCGGTGCTTCGTCTGAACCTTTGATGCATCATCCTCTCCTTCACTTTATTGCTCGATCCATTAATATATTTGTTAGGATCAAGAGTGGCACTAAGAGGGGGGTGAATTAGTGCAGCGGAAAACTTTCATGATTTCAAAAAATTGTTCATTTCATTTAAAACCGAATCCGACGAAAATGGTTTCGATTTAATTTGTTTCGGAGAGAAGTTGAACTCGAAAGCTTTCATAAAAGTGCAAGAGAAAATTAAGGAGGTATGCAGTAGAGTAAATTGCACAAAGTAAATGCAAACAGAGTTTTAGAGTGGTTCGATCAATATGACCTATATCCACTTTCGGATTCCTCCTCCGGCAAGATCATCGGCGTCCACTAAAGGCCTTCCTTCAATAGGTGAAGACCAGTCACCTCTTTACAGCGCTTTCTCCTTTTCACGAGTTTAGGAGAGAACCCTTACAAGTCTTACACCTCTCTTTAATGATCTCAAAACTTAGAAAGAGAGGAGGAGGACTCTAGCACTTATTTACAATACTTTTACATCCCAATAACTCAAGATTATCTCAATGCTTTCGTGCCCTTTCATGCAAAAAATGGTGAAATTTTTATAGGCCCCAATGGCTTCAAAATTAGAGTCTAAAAGTTTATAATCTCATCTTTCCGAGGTCTTGGCAGTACTACCGCCTGACACCTAACACTAGGCGGTATCACCGCCTGACAGAGCTCGGAGATCGAGCTCTGACAGTACCATCGCCTAACAGGGGCAGTACCACCACTGGCAGCATTAACTGCCGACGATACCACCGCCTAACAAGGGCGGTACCACTGTCCAGAATTCCTGGGAGACCGAGTCTCTCAAGCGGTGCCATCGTCGGCCAAGAATTCAAGGGCTGAATGGGCTGCTCAATTCGGCCCAATTTAGCCCTATCAAGGGCCCAATTAGCACCTAATTAAGTTTGTGGGATTACCTCCCAATCCTAACTTAATTTACTCTCTAACTATTGCTAGTCATAGGTGCCCAGCAAGCCAATCACGTGAGTGATAGCACGTGTGACTTGATATAGAATCTTTTTTGCTTATTATATTTTGGCATATATCACTTTATAACTATTGTATATATACATACATACATATATATATATATATATATATATATATATATATATATATATATATATATATATATATATATATATATATATATATATATATATATATATATATATATATATATTGTGATGTCTTTGGATTTATGCAATGGGAATCGGATCGTGATGAGATCACGAAAATAAGATCGATCCACCTTTAAACACATATCCTAAATAATCCCGGTCATAGGTTACTCAAGAGGGACATCGTGATAACCAGAAAGACTGGTGTGCTATATACCCGTCCATACGATGGATGTAGCTAGTCTCATAGCTGCTCGTGTAGGGACAATAGGGATATAGTACAGGTGCTCATTGGAGAATGAGTTCACTGATTGATCCGCTTTATGGAATGCTGGATGGTTGATGATGCCTTATTGTTAGATATTGATTCCGTAGTCCTAGTGGTATATCTGGTCCTTAGACTTGAGACACCAAGGATGTCTTGTATGAGTGCTCCACTCTTTGATACCAGACTTATAGGTTTGGTTGTCCTAGATCTAGTACAGTTGGACATTGGGAGTGGTAGTCGACCTTACGAGGGCTATTGAGTGTCAACAGAGGATCATCCACTCTCGGTGTCATAAGAGGAATATCCTATATGTTCTTGCTCAGACAAATCCCTAGCTAGGGTCATTCGGGTTGAGAGATAAAGAGTTCTCCGGGAGAATCTGATTAGAGCGAGACTCGAGTAGAAACCATATGGGTCTGACAACACAATGCTCGATATACGATCTCTGGGATATTAGATGGATGAGGGACTATAGGTACACGGTAACCGAGGATAGACAGGTCTAATGGATTGGATTTCCCTGTATCGTTTGGGGACTACGGCGTAATGGCCTAGTAAGTCCGTAGTCGATGAGTCAAGTGAATTATTACAGTGATAATAATTCATTGAGTTAGAAGGAGTTCTAACAGGTATGACTCACAATCAGCTCGATATTAGCCCTAGAGGGTCACACACATACGGTAGGCATTGCAATGAGTAGAGGTTCGGATATGAGATATCCGATGGAGCCCTTGTCTTATTGGATATCCAATAAGCCCTTGAATTATTGGATCCCATAGACGAGATCCAATAAGAGCCCATGAGAGATTATTGGATAGAGATCCACTAATCTAAAAGGCTTGGGTTATTAGATGCAGATCCAATACCCAATAGGCAAGGATCCATTAGGGTTTGATAGGGGACCTCTATAAATAGGAGGGATTCAGAGCCTCATAGGCTAGAGCCTTTGCTTGCCTCTCCTATTCTCCTTCCCCTCTCCACCTCAGAGTAGGCCTGGAGTTTTGAGGAGCGTCGTCGCAGCCCTACTATGTGGATCATCGCTAGAGAGGAGGACGCTTGACCTCCTTCACCCTCTCCTAAGGATCTGCAAGGAAACAGGGATATACGATCTCCCTAGGTAACATAATCTACTCTATACGCAGTTTTTCAATTTCGCGGATTTTACGCACCAATCTTCGCACGACAACGAACATCTCTTTGGGAATCGGGGATTTTGTTTTCTTATTCTTCCGCTGTGCATGTGATGTCGCCCCAAAGATTTTCCCAATAGTGGTATTAGAGCCAGGTTGTTCGTGCGATAGATTGGTTTTAAACTACGTGTGTTGTGTTTTGGAGAAGCTTTTGACGTCAAAATCATTGACGCAAAAGCGAAAAAGGGCAACAACTGTTGCTGCCCTCGCTGTCGTCGCAGATGGCAACACTGCCATCTGCATACAGGCAGGTAGCCTACAGCAGCAGCCGCAAGGGCAGCGGCTCCTGCGACCGCTGCTCTCGTATGGTGAAGCGTCGTAGGGCAGCGGTGCTTGTGGCCGCTTCTCCCGCGGGCAAAATCCTAGCAGGGTCGGTCGCCCGGTGAGGCAACACCGCCTGCGGGCGCTGCCTCGCAGGCAAAATCGCCCGCGGAGGGGACGACACCCATAGGGGTGCCCGCCCGCGGGGGTGCCTAGCTGAAGGGGCAGTGCCAGCGCCACCAGTGGGCTTGCCGCTTGTAGGCAAGGGCAGCGACCCCGCCCTCCGTCGCACAGCCTACCACCGAAAGGGTGGCGGAGGCGGCGGCAACAGCATCAGTAGGGGAGGATGAGGGCATTAGGGTTTTCTGGGCAAAAGATAGTTTTGCCCCTCGGAATTTGAGAAATTCCAATTTCTGTCTTTTGTCTAAATTATGAAAATACCCCTAGGAATTAAAAAATTTCCTATATGTCCCTGATTTCATAAAATACTAATTAATTAAAAAGTTTAGTTGATTATTATTTTTATCATTATCTAGTAGTCATACATGATGATGATAATTTATACATGTGATGTATGATGTGTGGACGAATGATCATAGACCATGTGATGTGTGTACTTGTGATTATTATTATTGGGGTCTGCGAGCCTCCATTATATTTCTCATTTATTGTCGGGCCTACGTGCTTATGATTAAGTTGTAATCACATGAGGAGGCACAACGGGAGCGTGGATGCGATAGCGGACCCACGAGACGGACGATTGCGTTGTATGAAGATGCATCGAGATGTCAACGAAACCAACGAGGACGAGATGGATGATCACAGGGCATGGAGATGCACCTTTGCACACATAGATCTTGATGTGAGTGATTAGGCCTACTGGCTCAGGCCTAATCACATTAGATTGTGGTCTATGATCATTTGGTGTGATTGCTTATACACATATTATATATATATATATATATATATATATATATATATATATATATATATATGCAATGTAGATATATATTAAATATGTATATGTGTGACATGTCATATTAGGAGACCAAATCGTAGAAACATCTCTATCGATAATATTAAGTCGGTAAACGTGAGGCAATTAGATTGACCCACGTGGCCTTCCATCATTATAAGTAGGAATTGATTCCCGATGTAGGTTGAGTTGGCCGAGTCCCTCGAGACTCACCTATATCGTGATTCGCTATCTTGCTTACGATATAGAGATGTCACCGGTGACCGGAGGACATGATATGCTTGGTCGAGTCCCTCGAGGGTATATCATCAAATCAGACTCATCTTGTAACGAAGGTGTTGACTTAACCGAGCATCATGGTTGGTCGAGTCCCTAGAGACCATGGTAATTCGGAGGCCGAACAGGACGGGAATCACAAGGAGTTGTGATCGGCAAGAGTTGCCTACCTTTTAGACTTAGTGTGATTGGTCGAGTCTCTCGAGGTTACACTAAGACGCTGATTGGATTCTGATCCCCACAATAAGTCTGTCGGAGACTTCCATTTCACGTGCTGAGGGTGTCGCGTAACTCGTTAGTAAAATAGTGGGAGCATATTAAGATAGAAGTCCATATCTTGATAGTTTATTTCTTGTAAAATCTGCATGTTATTCATTTCTACTGCATCTTTATTTTCAGAAAATGTCACTTTCAAATCCCTTACGTGGCATACTTGATGTCAACCGCCTCACTGGTCCAAATTATACGGATTGGCTCCGTAACTTGAGAATTGTTCTCACGGTAGAGAAAATCGTGTACGTCCTTGATACAGTGATGCCTACGCCCGAAGAAGGCGCAAGCGAGGATGAGATTGCTCGCTACGTGAAGTACATTGATGACTCCACTCTTGCTCAGTGTTATATGTTGGGCTCTATGACTCCTGAGTTACAGAGACAACATGAAAAGATGGATGCCAGATCCATTCTCCTACATGTCCTTAAATTGTTTAAGGAACAGGGAAGGACTCAACGATATGAGATATCCAAGAGCCTCTTCCGTGCTAGGATGACTAAGGGGACACCGGTTCAGAATCATGTCCTAAAGATGATTGAGTGGATAGAGAAACTCATAGGTCTAGGAATGGTCCTAGAGGATAACTTATGTGTGGACTGTTGAATCTCGTATTTTGATGATGAAACCAATTGATAATTATGTTTATGTTTTAATCTATGTTTTGAGTGACGCGGGATGCTTCGATTAAGATGAGACAATTAAAGCAGGAAAAATCATGTTGTGCCGGAGGAACATGTTAGAAGATTGGACGTCGGGCTGGTGAATCGGTCGACGTATCGATAGAAGGCTTCGAGTCGTGGACTCGGGCATCAGGCCAAGAAGAGCGGGTATTGCACCAAGGATATCAGAGTTGCGGAGTCAACTGGCCGATTGGGCAATAGGCCGCAAGAGAGGACGATGCGTCGAAGAATCGGACGAAGCGTTGAGGGACCAATGACATGCCGAACAACTTGGTAAATTGCTTAGGATTAATTGTCTCGATCGAAGTTTTGTTTTACATGTGCAGGATTAACTACGATGGAAGTAAGACATACAGCAGGAGTTGCACCGGAGTCAAGACTATGATCATGTTAGGAGTTCGAGAGTTCGACGGAAGTCCGGATGGTCATCAGAGGTTCTGCGGGAATAAATCCGAGAAGTCCAGAAGCTTGCCAAAGAAGCTCGTCGGAACTGACCAAGTGGATCGTCGCAAGTCCAGGAGTCCGCCGGAGCATTGCCGAAGGTTCGTCGGATGTTCGTCGGAAGTTCGTCGGAAGAAGCGATTGACGCACCGAAGCAAGTTGCAGTAAATGTCTTAAGAAATATCGTAGTTAGCATGTAGATTAAGTTAGGAATGAGAGGTGATCCCATTAACTTAATCTGGGGGCAATTGGGCCCTTGATAGACCCAAATTGGGCCAAATGGATTAACCCATTTAGACCAGAATTCCTGCTAGGCGGTGGTACTGCCAGGGTCGGCGGTGGCACCTCCCAGGAGATGGTCTCCCAGGAAAGCTAGGCGGTGCAACCGCTCCAGTCAAGCGGTGGCACCGCTTGGGCTCAGTCTCCGAGTGAGACTAGGCGGTGGAACCGCCTGAGCTCGGTCTCCGAGCTCTACCAAGCGGTGCAACCGCCCCTGATAGGAGGTGGCACCACCCAGAGGCTCAGTCTCTGAGCTCTACCAGGTGATGCAACCGCCCCAGTCAAGCGGTGCAACCGCTAGATCCCGGAATTCCGGGAGATGACAATTTTGAGCTCGGAATTCAAACTGGTTTGGGGCCTATAAATCCCCCACCCTTTCCTGCAACCGAAAATCCAATCTTACTCTATGATTTTTAGAGCTAAAAAAGTGTTGTAAAGGCTAGAAGTTCTCCTCCCTATTTTCTTCTAAGTTTTGAGCTTTCAAGAGAGGAGAGAAATTCTCTAAGGGTTATCTCCTAAGCCCGTCAAAAGGAGTGAAATTATAAAAGGGTGGTTGCCCTTCGCCTATTGAAAGAAGACTTCTAGTGGACGTCGGTGACCTCGTAAGAGGAGGAAGCCAAAAGTGGATGTAGGTCAACATTGATCGAACCACTCTAAAATTACGGTGCTCTCTAGTTTGCATTTATTTTTGCTGCTTACCTTACTGCAAACCTCCATATGTGCTTTACTTCCTCTTTGCTTTTGCTGCACTCCTTTACGAACTCGCTTTCAAGTTAAGTTTCCGAAAATGATATTACGTCAGAAACAATTTCATCATACGAACGCAGTTTTAAATATCAAAGTTTTCTGCTACACTAATTCACCCCCCCCTCCCCTCTTAGTGCTCTTGATCCTAACAATTGGTATCAGAGCCCGGTATTTCTCATTTCAGATTTACACCCGAGAGAAATGACTCTTCATGGCTTTCAAGAGGGCTTATCGGTTATTCATCCACCGTTGTTTAACGGATTGGACTACACTTATTGGAAAACTCGAATGAGAGTTTTCTTGATTTCTGTGAATTTGGATTTATGGAGTATTATTGAAAATGGTTTTCAACTTCCCTCTAAACCGATGAACGAATGGTTGGATTTGAAGAAGTATTTTTCTTTAAATGCAAAGGCTATGAATGCCTTATTTTGCGCTTTGGACAAAAATGAGTTCAATCGGATTTCTACGTGCGAAATGACTTTTGATATTTGGCGCACTCTTGAAATCACACATGAAGGCACAAGTAGTGTAAAAGACTCTAAAGTAAATTTTTTAATGTATGATTTCGAGCTTTTTCGAATGAAGCTGAGCGAAACCATTGTTGACATGTACACCCATTTCACGGATGTCGTCAATGGTTTAAAAGCTCTTGGCAAATGTTTCTCGAATTTTGAACTTGTTAGTAAAGTTTTACGATCACTTTCTAAAGCTTGGGAATCAAAAGTAACAGTAATACAAGAAACAAAAGATTTAAATATTTTTTCACTTAAAGAACTAATTGGTTCATTGATGACATATGAAATGGTGCACAATGCACATGATGAACAAAACAACCTTCCAAAGAACAGGAAGGATTTGGGATATAGAACATTTGAAGACCACTCGAGCATAAGCTCAAGTGATGGTGAACAAGAACTATAAATGAAATCTAAAAAGTTCATAAAACAAAAATTAAAAAGCAAAAAAAGGGGAACTACTTGCTTTGAACGAAAGAAAAAGAATACAACTTGGGATGAATCGAGCTCCTCCGAAGACGAGGAGAAAATCAAGAAAGGCAAGGTGGCAAACTACGCCTTAAAGACATTCAACGATGAGGTAATCGAAACCCCCTTAATTTATTTTGAAACTACTTGATGTTTTTCATGATGCGTTTTCTTTTTTAGAATAATTATTTTTCTTGAAAATTACAAATTAATTTTTTTTAAAAAAATACAAGAATATGATCATGCTCATAATTTTGAAAATAATAATGAAAATTACATGTTTTATGTTAATGGAATAAAATGATAGATTTAAATCTAATGATCATATGTATGTTTTTCTTAATAAGAAAAAATGTGTATCTTGATTATTTTCGATTTTGATTAAAACCATGCTTGATGTCTTAATGAAAGTATTAAGAAGTTTAATATCATGCTATATGTGGTTAAGAAGTAATAATGTGTATCATGTTGATTTCCATTGTTATTTCTCGATTTTGATTAAATAAAATCATGTTTGAAGAAATGCATAATGACGTAATATTAAATATTTTGATACCATGATTGACAATTTTATGCATGAGATTTTAAGTTATACATGATGATAAGCATGTGTTATTTTCATGAGTGTATTTGAAAAACATATGGCAAAACCATTTCCGAATGCATGAAAGTGTTAAATTTCATTTTCGGATTTTCTTGATCCTAACAATTCATTTTCGAAAATCTATTGATCTTGCTTTGATGATTTAAATGAAGCTTTATCTTGATTTTTTAAAATATATAAATTGAGATATTTTAGGCTTAAATCAGGATTTTATATGCATGAATTAATATCTTGTTCTCTTACAAAATTGAATGAATTCTATCTTTTCATGATCTCCTAAGAATTCTTTATATTATTTATTTAAGAGGAGATTTGTTAAAATGAATCACGGTTTCTTTTGATTTTTCGAAATTATAACTTGAGTATTCATTTTATAAATCAAGATTGTTTATATGTTCTCTCATGACATCTTTTAAGGCTTATGACTTGAATTTTGTTATGTAAAATTCTTTGAATGAATGAAATATATCTCATCACCTAATAATTCTTCTTGATATTCCTTATGTGATGATATGAATACATGAAATACTCATTAATTTGTTTTGATATATACAAATAAGAAGTTTCGATCATGCATGGTAGAATGATGTAATTTGACAAAATTGGTACCATCATGATGTGAAATAAATGATGATTTGAAATCATGCATTAATAATGATTTTTTATTTTATGATTTGGTATGATGCATGCAATGATGAAATATTCATTAATTTGAAATGATGAATGCAATACTTATGACAATGATGTTAGGATCAAGAGCACTAAGAGGGGGGGGGGGGTGAATTAGTGCAGCGAAAATCTTTCAACGATAAAAAACGTTCGAACGATAAAAACGATTTCGGTGTGAAAGTCGATTCTAAGATTACTTTAACTTAAGATCAAGCGAGATGATGTTAAAGTCAATCTATGAAGGCAGTTTGCAGTTATGATGAAAACCAGAATATAAGCGCAAACTGAAATACGACGTTCGTACGATAAAAGCGATTTCGGTGTGAAAGCCGATTTGTAAACCACTTTAACTTGAGATGAAGCGAGATGTAGTTAAAGTAAGGATATAAAGGCAGTTTGTAGTTATGATGGAAATCAGAACGTAAGCGCAAACTGAAATATGATGTTCGTACGATAAAACTGATTTGCGTCTAAACGCCGATTCGGAAAGCACTGAACTTTGAAACACGTTCGTAAAAACACAGAAGGCAGTAAGCTATTGAGGAGGTTTGCAATAAAGATAATATGCTTAAAGTAAATGCAAATCGAGATTTAGAGTGGTTCGGTCAATCTTGACCTACTCCACTTTTGGCTTCCTCCACTGACGAGGTCACCGACGTCAACTAGAGGCCTTCCTTCAATAGGCGAAGGCCAACCACCCTTTTACAGTTTCACTCCTTTTGACGGGCTTAGGAGACAACCCTTATAGACTTTTCTCTCCTCTCTTTAAAGCTCAGAACTTGGAAGAAAAGAGGGAGAAGAACTTTTGGCCTTTACAACAATTTTGAGCTCTAAAAATCACAGAACAAGATCAAGATTTCGATGTATGTTCAGTGCTCTTTTAGTGCTGAATGGGTGGGGTATTTTATAGGCCCCAACCTAGTTCAAATTTGGAGCTCAAAACTGTCTATTCCCGAAATTCTAGGATCTGGCGGTTGCACCTCCTGATTGGAGCGGTTGCACCGCTTGGTAGAGCTCGAAGACTGAGCCTCTGGGCGGTGCCACCTCTTGTCAGGGGTGGTTGCACCTCCTGCCAGAGCTCGAAGACCGAGCTCAGGCGGTGCCACCTCCTGACTGAGGCGGTTGCACCTCTTGCCAGAGCTCGAAGACCGAGCTCAAGCGGTGCCACCTCTTGTCAGGGGAGGTTGCACCACCTAGTCTCGCTCGGAGACTGAGCCCAGGCGGTGCCACCTCTTGGCTGGGGCGGTTGCACCGCCCAATCTCCCTCAGAGACTCAGCCCAAGCGGTGTCACCTCCTAGCTTGGGCGGTTCAACCGCCTAGTAGAAATCAGGGTCCGAATGGGTTGATCCATTCGGCCCAATTTGGGTTTTTCAGGGCCCAATTGCCCTAAGATTAAGTTAATGGGATCACCTCCCATTTCCAACTTAATCATTGTGCTAACTACGATATTCCCTAAGACATTTACTGTAACTTGCTCCGGTGCGTCAATCGCTTCTTCCGGCGAGCTTCCGACGAACTTCCGTCGATCATCCGATGAACCCTCGATGATGCTCCTGCGGACTTCCGGCAAACTCCTGGACTTGCGATGATCCACTTGGCGAGTTCCGACGAGCTTCTTTGGCAAGCTTATGGACTTCTCAGATTTGTTCCCGCAGAACCTCCGACGATTGTCCGAACTTCTGTTGAACTCTCGAACTCCCAACATGATCATTGTCCTGACTCCGGCGCAACTCCTGCTGCATATCTTACTTTCATCGTAGTTAATCCTACACACTTATCTCAACATATAGATTAGATAACAAATGACAATTGACTTCATCATCAAAATCCGAGATTCAATAATCTCCCCCTTTTGTTGATGACAATCAATTGATAATGGAGTTAACCTTAACTCCCCCTGTCTATATGCCATACTTGAGATAAGTCATTTTAGAATTCAAAACCTTTGAATTTAAGAGACATATTGATAAGTTAAAATCATTTAAACTTATCAATACTCCCATCATGATGTATCTCTCTGAAGATGATGTCAAGGCTTGACATTCATTTCCAAATTTTATATTACATGTTTGAATGATGGTAATAGTAGCAATTCATCATATTATAAGATATCAACATGTAAAACTGCGAAGTAAGATTTTGATATCATTACATGATGCACACATTTCAAATGTTTTAGCAATTATTGCATTTCATCACATGGTAAGATATCAATACGTAAAATTACGATGCAAGTTTTTTTGTTTGATATCTTGACATGATACAAACAAGGCATAATGCAAATTATAGCAATCATAGCATCTCTTGGTGATGCAAGCATGGCATTAGTACTCATATATTTCTCCCCCTTTGTCATCACTAAAAAGCATGGTAATTGTGATACCAGGAGAACAATATAAGCAAATTTTGAGCATAAGTGTGATAGTCGTTCATGCCTTTACTAGGTTCAAGTTATTTTCCAATAGTAAGTGATAGGAAATCAATTGTACAAGCATGATATGTAGATCACTTTGAATACTTCTTCCTTTGTATTTGTTATAATCTTTTTGCATGAAGGAGGAAGGCCATTTGTGATACCAGCTATTTGTGAGTTTACTTTGAGTTAAGTTAAAACCGATGAGAGATTAAATCATGAAGTTAAAATTGATGAGAGATTGAATCATGCTTCATTTTTACAGGTATCAAGATATATATGTGAAACAAATCTTTGCAAATAAAAAACACTATCATCCATATTTCAAGATGGAATTCATAAGCGAATCATTTCATCAAATCCATTTCAGAAAAATATTTTTTATAAGTGTATGAGAAAATCCGATTGTTAGGATACCAATTGTTAGGCGAATCTGAAAATGAAATTAACACTTTCATGCATTCGGATAAGACTATGCTACAGATTTTCAAATACAATCATGAAGACAAAACATGCTTATTGTTATGGAAATTTTTGTATTCAACACATAATTTCCAACATGTTATTTAGGCATGTAATGGTAGTCAAGTGATTTGATCATTCAATACAGTCCGAAAGATAATTTTAACTAGTTTATGTACTCAGACACATCAACATTCCTAATTCTCTTCTTATGAAATCAAATTGTTCTTCACTTAGAGGTTTTGTAAAAATATCAACTAGTTGATGTTTAGTATCAATGAATTCTATGATTATATCATGATTAGTAACATGATCTCGTATAAAGTGATGTCTAATATCAATATGTTTTGTTCTTAGGTGTTGTATAGGATTTTTCGTTAAGCATATTGCACTTGTGTTATCACATTTAATAGGAATATTTTTAAGATGAATTTTATAATCTTCTAAGGTGTTTTTCATCCATACAACTTTTGCACAGCATGCACTTGCTGCAATATATTCAGCTTCGGTTGTTGATAGTGCAACCGAGTTTTGTTTCTTAGATGACCAGGAAACAAGGGCATGTCCTAAAAATTGACATGTTCCTGATGTGCTTTTTCTATCTATTCTACAGCCAGCAAAGTTCGCATCAGCATAAGCAATTAACTTAAGATTCTCTAATTTTGGGTACCATAATCCTAGATTTATGGTACCATTAAGATATCTAAGTATTCTTTTAACTACTTTGAGATGAGATATCTTAGGGTTTGATTGAAATCTAGCACAAAGTCCTACACTAAACATGATATCTGGTCTAGTTGCAGTGAGGTAAAGTAAACTTCCTATCATACCCCTATAAGTTTTTTGATCGAAGCTTTCTCCACTTTCATCAATTTCTAACTTAGTGGAGGTGCTCATAGGAGTGTTAATAGCTTTTGAGTTATTCATATTAAACTTTTTGAGCAAATTCATAGCATATTTAGTTTGACTAATAAAGATGCCATTGCTTAATTATTTGATTTGTAAGCCTAAGAAGAATGTTAATTCTCCCATTAAACTCATTTCGAATTCAAGACTCATAGTTTTAGCAAAAGATTCACAAAGAGATTCATTCGTAGAACCAAAGATAATATCATCAATATAAATCTGAACAATGAGAAAATTATTTTCAAAATTCTTGATGAATAATGTAGTATCAACCTTGCCTTTTGTGAAATTATTTTTAATAAGAAAAGAACTAAGTCTCTCATACCAAGCCCTCGGTGCTTGTTTTAAACCATAGAGAGCTTTAGTTAATCTAAACACATGATTAGGGAGGCTATTATTTTCAAATCCAGGAGGTTGTTCAACATAGCTTCATTTTAATCCAAGGGTGAATTAGTGCAGTGGAAATCTTTCAACGATAAAAAACGTTCGAATGATAAAAACAATTTCGGTGTGAAAGCCGATTCTAAGATTACTTTAACTTAAGATTAAGCGAGATGACGTTAAAGTCAATCTATGAAGGCAGTTTGCAGTTATGATGAAAACCAGAATATAAGCGCAAACTGAAATACGACGTTCGTACGATAAAAGCGATTTCGGTGTGAAAGTCGATTCATAAACCACTTTAACTTGAGATGAAGCGAGATGTAGTTAAAGCAAGGATATAAAGGTAGTTTGCAGTTATGATGGAAATCAGAACGTAAGCGCAAACTGAAATATGATGTTCGTACGATAAAACTGATTTGCGTCTAAACGCCGATTCGGAAAGCACTGAACTTTGAAACACGTTCGTAAAAACACAGAAGGCAGTAAGCTATTGAGGAGGTTTGTAGTAAATATAAGATGCTCAAAGTAAATGCAAACCGAGATTTAGAGTGGTTCGGTCGATCTTGACCTACTCCACTTTTGGCTTCCTCCATCGACGAGGTCACCGACGTCAACTAGAGGCCTTCCTTCAATAGGTGAAGGCCAACCACCCTTTTATAGTTTCACTCCTTTTGACAGGCTTAGGAGACAACCCTTACAGACTTTTCTCTCCTCTCTTTAAAGCTCAGAACTTGGAAGAAAAGAGGGAGAAGAACTTTTGGCCTTTACAATAATTTTGAGCTCTAAAAATCACAGAACAAGATCAAGATTTCGGTGTATGTTCAGTGCTCTTTCAGTGCTGAATGGGTGGGGTATTTTATAGGCCCCAACCCAGTTCAAATTTGGAGCTCAAAACTGTCAATTCCCGGAATTCCGGGATCTGGCGGTTGCACCTCCTGACTGGAGCTGTTGCACCGCCTGGCAGAGCTCGAAGATTGAGCCTCTGGGTGGTGCCACCTCTTGTCAGGGGCGGTTGCACCTCCTGCCAGAGCTCGAAGACCGAGCTCAAGCGGTGCCACCTCCTGACTGAGGCGGTTGCACCTCCTGCCAGAGCTCGAAGACCGAGCTCAGGCGGTGCCACCTCTTGTCAGGGGAGGTTGCACCGCCCAGTCTCGCTCGGAGACTGAGCCCAGGCGGTGCCACCTCTTGGCTGGGGCGGTTGCACCGCCCAGTCTCCCTCGGAGACTCAGCCTAGGCGGTGCCACCTCCTGGCTTGGGCGGTTCAACCTCCTGGCAGAAATCAGGGTCCGAATGGGTTGATCCATTCGGCCCAATTTGGGTTTTTTCAGGGGCCCAATTGCCCCAAGATTAAGTTAATGGGATCACCTCCCATTTCCAACGTAATCATTGTGCTAACTAGGATATTCCCTAAGACATGTACTGCAACTTGCTCCGGTGCGTCAATCGCTTCTTCCGGCGAGCTTCCGGCGAACTTCCGTCGATCATCCGATGAACCCTCGGTGATGCTCCTGCGGACTTCCGGCAAACTCCTGGACTTGCGACGATCCACTTGGCGAGTTTCGACGAGCTTCTTTTGTCAAGGTTATGGACTTCTCGGATTTGTTCCCGCAGAACCTTCGACGACTGTCCGAACTTCCGTTGAACTCTCGAACTCCCAACGTGATCATTGTCCTGACTCCGGCGCAACTCCTATTGCATGTCTTACTTTCATCGTAGTTAATCCTTCACACTTATCTTAACATATAGATTAGATAACAAATGACAATTGACTTCATCATCAAAATTCGAGATTCAACAAATGATATACATGATGTATTGCATATGATGTGTATCATGAATGCTTTAAATGATGAATGTTTGGTATCATGATCAACATGTTGATAAATGCTTAAAATTTTTAATGTTTGAATATCATGTATGATATGCTTATTAATGATGATTGATTTATTTTTGGGTATCGTGCATGAAAAATAAAGTTTTTTAAAATTATGTATGTTTTAATTTGAATATATAATGATGCACAAATAAGATTGATACTTACCTTTGTTATGATCTAGAAATTGATGTAAAGGGTCTTCCCTTCTTTTTGATAATGATAAATGGGGAGATAGCTAGCTTGCACAAGACAAGGGAAGCAAAAATTGCAAATGTACATATAGCAAAAAGGGGCAAAACTTATTAGTTTGCTCAACTCAAATGTGCAATCTTGTAATCTCTACCAAATGTGCAATCTTGCCTATTTCAAGAAGCAAGAGTTGCCTTCTTGAACATCTCTAATTTGCTAGCTTGCATGATGTAGAAGTTGCTATCTCAAGAAAAGCTAAAAATGCTAAACTTGTACTTTGCAACGGAAGCAAAATTTCGAGCTCAAACATTGTAAAGGAAGCAAGAATCATGAGCTTACACAAGAAAGCTATCTTGCATTAGCTTTCAAAATCTTTGCTAGCTTGTATTTAGTAAAACTTGTATATCATAAAAATTGCTAGCTTGTAGTCTAAAGAGAAGCAAACAGTTGTTATCTCATGAAAAGCAAATATGCTAAACTTGTACATCTTTAATTGCTAGATCGCATGATGATAAAATTTGATACTATGTTTTTCATGCAATAAGTTGAACCTATATTCCAAACACAAGAATAGTTAAAGTTCTCCTTTCTGTTGATGACAAAGGGGGAGAAGTGTGATGTTATGCATAAGTTTATGCATAAGTTCATGATGACGTGTTGCAAGTATTCATGATGAATATTCCAATGACTTGAATTCAGTTTGAATTCAAGGTTCTATCAATATGGCATATTGATAGGGGGAGTTTGTTTAAACTCCGGGAGTTCAATTTAACTCCGTCATCAATTGGTTGTCATCATAAAAAAGGGGGAGATTGTTGAATCTCATATTTTGATGATGAAACCAATTGATAATTATGTTTATGTTTTAATCTATGTTTTGAGTGACGCAAGATGCTTCGATCAGGATGAGACACTTAAAGCAGGAAAAATCATGTTGTGCCGAAGGAACATGTCAAAAGATTGGACGTCGGGCCGGTGGATCGGTCAACATATCGACAGAAGGCTTCGGGCCATGGACTTGGGCATTGGGCCAAGAAGAGCGGGTATTGCGCCAAGGATATCGGAGTTGCAGAGTCAACTGGCTGATTGGGCAATAGGCCACAGGAGAGGACGATGCACCGAAGAATCGGACGAAGCGTCGAGGGACCAATGACATGCCGAACAACTTGGTTAATTGCTTAGGATTAATTGTCTCGATCGAAGTTTTGTTTTACATGTGTAGGATTAACTACGATGGAAGTAAGACATGCAGTAGGAGTTGCACCGGAGTCAAGACTATGATCATGTTGAGAGTTCGAGAGTTCGACGGAAGTCCGGACGGTCGTCGGAGGTTCTAAGGGAACAAATCCGAGAAGTCCAAGAGCTTCCCAAAGAAGCTTGTTGGAACTCGCCAAGTGGATCGTCGTAAGTCCAGGAGTTTGCCGGAAGTCCGCCGGAGCATCGCCGAAGGTTCGTCGGATGTTCGCCGGAAGCTCGCCGGAAGCTCGCCAGAAGAAGCGATTGACGCATCGGAGCAAGTTGCAGTAAATGTCTTAAGAAATATCATAGTTAGCATGTAGATTAAGTTAGGAATGGGAGGTGATCCCATTAACTTAATCTAGGGGCAATTGAGCCCTTGACAGACCTAAATTGGGCCGAATGAATCAACCCATTCGGACCAGAATTCTTGCTAGGCGGTGGTATCACCAGGGTCGGTGGTAGCACCG
The DNA here is from genome assembly GCF_036884655.1 of Musa acuminata AAA Group. Lineage (NCBI taxonomy): Eukaryota > Viridiplantae > Streptophyta > Magnoliopsida > Zingiberales > Musaceae > Musa > Musa acuminata. Next base: position 21,569,310 of record NC_088357.1, on the reverse strand, counting down.
CTCAGGAGATGGTCTCCCAGGAAAGCTGGGTGGTGCAACCGCCCCAGTCAAGCGGTGGCACCGCTTGGGCTCAGTCTCCGAGCGAGACTAGGCGGTGCAACCGCCCGTGACAGGCGGTGGAACCGCCTGAGCTCGGTCTCCGAGCTCTGCCAAGCGGTGCAACCGCCCCTGATAGGAGGTGGCACCGCCCAAAGGCTCAGTCTCCGAGCTTTGCCAAGCTGTGCAACTGCCCCTGACAGGAGGTGGCACCACCCTGAGGCTCAGTCTCCGAGCTCTGCCAAGCGGTGCAACCGCCAGACCCCGGAATTCTAGGAGATGATAGTTTTGAGCTTGGAATTCAAACTGGTTTGGGGCCTATAAATACCCCACCCTTTTCTGCAACAAAAGGTACTGAAAATCCAATCTTACTATGTGATTTTTAGAGCTCAAAAGTGTTGTAAAGGCTATAAGTTCTCCTCTCTCTTTTCTTCCATGTTTTGAGCTTTCAAGAGAGGAGAGAAATTCTGTAAGGGTTATCTCCTAAGCCCGTCAAAAGGAGTGAAACTGTAAAAGGGTGGTTGGCCTTTGCCTATTGAAGGAAGGCCTTTAGTGGACGTCGGTGACCTCGTCGGAGGAGGAAGCCAAAAGTGGATGTAGGTCAAGATTGACCGAACCACTTTAAAATTACGGTGCTCTCTAGTTTGCATTTATTCTTGCTGCTTACCTTACTGCAAACCTCTATATGTGCTTTACTTCCTCTTTACTTTTGCTGCACTCCTTTACAAACTCTCTTTCAAGTTAAGTTTCCGAAAACGGTTTTACGTCGAAAACGATTTCATCGTACGAACGTAGTTTTAAACGTCGAAAGTTTTTTGCTACACTAATTCACCCCCCCTCTTAGTGCTCTTGATCCTAACATGGACATTGTGCTTCAGTCCCTACTAGATTCCTTTTCATAATTCATAATGAATTTTAATTTGAACAAGCTTGAGGTGACTTTCCTAGAGCTCCTCAATATGTTGAGGGAGGTAGAGAGTTCTATTAAGAAAGAGAAGCCAGTTCTCTACACTAGTGAGACCAGAAAGAAAAGGAAAGAAGAAAGGTCTCTTAAGAAGGGAAAGGGCAAGGGCAGACTAGGTAAAGCAAAGGTTGCTAAGAAAGACCCAACAAAGGACAAAGGCCAGTGCTTCCACTATGGTAAAGATAGGCACTGGAAGAGGAACTGCAAAGAGCACCTTGTAGAAAGGGCGAAACAAAAGCTTGATGAAGCTTCAAGTACATTTATGATTAGTCTCCATTTCTTAGACTCTTATGATAACACATGGGTATTTGATACCGGTAGTGCTTATCATATATGCAATTCGTTACAGGTCCTGACAAGGCCTAGGAGACTAGAGAGAGGCGAGATGGACCTCAAGATGGGTAATGAAGCAAAAGTTGCTGTAATAGTCGTTGGCGAGGTCGCCCTATATCTGCCTGGTGGAGTTTTTATTGCATTAGATGTAATGTTATTTTGTTCCTTCTATTATCAAAAACATTATCTCCATTTCATGTTTGACAGTTAGTGGTTATAAATTAGTTTTTGAGAACAATGGTTGTTCGATATTATTAGATGATCAGATCATCACGAAAGGAACATTGCATAATGGTTTATTTATGTTAGACACTACTCCACATATCATGAATGTAAATGTGTCAAAGAGGAAACGAGATGAGATGAACAATGCATACCTGTGGGATTGTAGGCTGTCACATCCATGAAAGAAGGATTCAAAAGTTGCTAAATAATGAATATCTAGATCCATTCGACTATGTGTCATATGCAACTTGCGAGCCTTGCCTTCGTGGAAAACTGACCAACTCTCCATTTAGTGGAACTGGAGAGAGAGCCACTGAGCTGTTGGAACTCATACATAGTGATGTATGTGGATCCATGTCAACTCATGCCATTGGTGGTTACTCCTACTTCATTACCTTTACTGATGATTTATCAAGGTATGGATATGTGTACTTAATGAAGTACAAGTCCGAGGCCTTTGAGAAATTCAGAGAGTATAAGAATGAGGTGGAGAACCAGACTGGAAAGTATATCAAAACTCTTCGATCACATCGAGGATGTGAGTACTTAAGTACAGAGTTTACTTAGTTCCTCAAGGACCATGGGATATTATCCCAATGGATACCTTCTTATACACCTCAGCTCAATGGTGTCTTTGAAAGGAGAAATCATACGCTATTAGACATGGTGCGGTCCATGATGAGTTTCGCTGACCTACCCATCTCATTTTGGGGATATGCCCTAGAAACCAAAGCTTACCTTCTGAATAGAGTTCCAACTAAATCGGTAGTGTCTACACCATATGAGATATGGAAAGGGAAGAAGCCTGATCTTAAGATTGTTAAGATTTGGGGCTGCCTTGCCCACGTTAAAAGACATAACCCCGATAAGTTAGAATCAAGGACAAAGCGATGCAAATTTGTGGGATACCTCAAGAAAACTTGTGGGTATTATTTCTATCATCTCGAGGACCAAAAGGTCTTTGTAGCTAAGAGAGCAGTGTTCCTTGAGAAGGAACACATTCTTGGCGGAGATAGTGGGAGAATGATAGAGTTGAGCGAGGTTGGAGAATCAAGCTCAAGCACCACTCTATAGCCCGAGTCTATTCAGGTACCTAATACACAAGTTTCAACTTTACATAGGTCTGATAGAGTATCCCATCCTCCTAAGAGATATGTGGGACATATTAGAGGAGAGGTTGTTGAGGATGTTGATCCTCAGACCTACGAGGAGGCTATTATGAGTATAGACTCTGGGAAGTGGCAAGAAGCCATGAATTCTGAGATGGATTCTATGTACTCCAACAAGGTTTGGAACCTAGTTGATGCGCCCGAAGGTATTATACCCATCGGTTGCAAGTGGATCTTTAAGAAAAAGATCAGAGTAGATGGAAAGGTAGAGACTTATAAAGCAAGGCTAGTGGCTAAGGGGTATCATCAAAGGCAAGGTGTTGACTACGACGAAACTTTCTCACTCGTAGCAACGCTAAACTCCATCAGAATTCTATTGGCTGTTGTAGCACACTATGATTATGAGATCTGGTAGATGGATGTGAAAACTGTATTCCTCAATGGGAACCTTGAGGAGGAGGTGTATATGATGCAACCTGAGGGATTCATGTCCAAGAACTGCCCAGATAAGATGTGTAGGTTGCTTAGATCCATTTATGGACTAAAGCAAGCTTCTCGAAGTTGGAACATAAGATTTGATGAGGCAATCAAATCTTATGACTTTATTAAGAACGAAGATGAGCCTTGTGTGTAAAGGAAGGTAAGTGGGAGCGCTATCACCTTTTTGGTGTTATATGTGGATGACATCCTGATCATTGGGAATGACGTAGGAATGCTATCAATAGTAAAAACTTGGTTATCTAGACACTTCTCCATGAAGGACTTAGGGGAAGCATCCTATATTTAGGGATTATAATATATAGAGATAGATCCAAGAGGATGCTTGGCTTGTCCCAGTCCAGGTATATAGAAACCATTGTGAAAATGTTTGACATGGAAAATTCCAAGAGAGGTCTCATACCGATGAGACATGGGATATCGCTTTCTACAAGTATGTCCCCAAAGACTCTAGAAGAAAGGGCGAACATAGATATGATACCTTATGCCTCAGTGATAGGGTCTATCATGTATGTCATGCTATGTACTAGGCCTAATATAGCGCATGCTCTGAGTGTCACGAGCAGGTATCAGGCGGATCCAAGCTTGGAGCACTAGAAAGCAGTAAAGTGTATCCTTAAGTACTTGAGAAGGACTAAGGAACTTTTAATAGTATATGGAGGTAATAGCCTTAAGGTTGAAGGCTACACAGACTCAAGTTTTTAGTCTGATGTCGATGATAGCAAGTCGAATTCGGGGTACGTGTACACCTTGAATGGAGGAGTAGTGTGCTGGAAGAGTTCCAAGCAAGATACTACTGCTGACTCGACCACAGAGGCAGAGTACATTGCTACATCAGATGCAGCAAAGGAGGGAGTCTGGTTGAAGAAGTTCATCACAGATTTGGGAGTCGTGCCGAGTAGTGAAGAGCCGATCTTCTTATATTGCAACAACAACGGGGCGATTGCTCAAGCGAAGGAACCTAGGTCTCATCAGAAATCTAAGCATGTTCTGAGGAGGTTCCATCTTATTAGAGAGATCGTAACCCGAAGAGATGTAGCAGTGGAAAGAGTTCCATCCAAAGATAACATTGCAGATCCACTGACAAAGCCGTTGTCTCAGATTATCTATGAGCATCACAGGGGTCTGATGGGGATCAGCCACATAGGTGATTGGCTTTAGGTCAAGCGGGAGATTGCTAGTTATAGGTGCCCAACAAGCCAATCACGTGAGTGATGACACATGTGACTTGATACAGAATCTTTTTTGCTTATTAAATTTTGGCATATATCACTTTATAACTATTGCATATATGCATATATATATTGTGATGTCCTTAGATTTGTGCAATGGGAATCGGATCGTGATGAGATCACGAAAATGAGATCGATTCACCTTTAAACACATATCCTAAATAATCCCAGTCATAGGTTACTCGAGAGGGACATCGTGATAACCGGACAGACTGGTGTGCTGTATAACCGTTCATATGATGGTGTTAGGAACCTTTTTATGAGCTTTTGAATAATGTTTATTGAGTCTGTTTAGTCCAGTTGTTTATTGAATCAGTTTGGTTCAGTTAGAGTCAAGTAGAGGTTTATTTAATATTTATTTATTATTAGAGTTCAAGTCCTGATGGACTCTGGGTGAAACTCTATAAATAGGGATGTAACTCCTCTTTTCAGTAATCTATGAAAAATATTATTCTGTCTTTGGACAAACCCTAGGAGGCCGATCCCCTCGAAGTGATCAAGGAGGCTCGATCCCCTCGAAGTGATCAAGGAGAGCCGATCCCCTCGAAGAGATCAAGGAGGACCGATCCCCTCGAAGCGATCATTATCATTCCCTTTTCTCCCATTTCTTTCACGATAAGACCTTACGGTCTTATCATTTGGTATCAGAGCGACGATAAGACTTTAGGGTCTTATCATTTGGTATCAGAGCAGCGATCCTTCGCGTTCTCGTTGCAACGAAGCTATCAAAAAAATAAAAAGAAAAGAAAAGAAGATACGAAGAAAGAAAGAAAGAAAGAAAGAAAGAGAGAAGAAGAAGAAGCACCCCTGCTTCCCCTGCGTCCGGCCAGCCCACCCGCCGGCCGTCGCTTCTCTCCGGCCAGCGCCCACCATCGCCCCGGTTCCCGGCCGGCGACCACCACCGCCGCTGTTCCCCGGCCAGGAGACGACGCTGCCAGCGTCCATCCCAGCCCTACTGCCGCCGCCCCTTGCGTCGCAGCGCAGCCGCTCGACCTCTCCTCCTCGGCGATCGTTGCTGACGCTGCTCCCAGCCGCGCCACCACCGCTGCCTCTCCACCGCCGCCCGCCTCCCCTTGGGTCGCAGCTGCAGCGGCCGATTGTCGCCCTCCTCGCGGCGACCGAAACAGGGCAACTCACGGATTGCCCTTGTTCCCAGCCGCGTCACCACCACTTTTCCCAGCCGCATCGCCGCCGCTCGATCACCTGGCCAGCGACCTCTTCTCCTCGCGTCGCCATCTCGCTCGAGCGAGAAGGACCGCCGGCACCATAGCCGCAGCTGCCGGTTGCCGCAGCCCCTCCTTACAGCGGTTGCAGAAACAGAGCTTCCTCTGTTGTCGCAGCCCCTCGTCGATCGCAGCCACGCCTCGAGCGCCGTCGCCTTCCAGCCGACCCACCACCACTGCCAGCCACCGTGCGGCGACCGCTGCTCGCCTCCCAGCCGCCGTTCCCACTGGCTCGGGCGAGAACGACCACCGCCACTCCCCCTTGCTCTGCCCCCTTGGTGACCGAAACAGGGCAATCCTCTTGCTGCTGCGAACGGTTGCCACCACCATCGCTGCTGCTGCCCAGCCAGCGACGACGCCGCTCGCCACCCAGCCTGCCACCGTCGATTCCTATTTTCCCCTGCAGCCTCAACCTCGGCAACACCACCGCAGTCGCCCTCCAACAGCACACGCAGCAAGCTCTTGTGCGGCCGCTTCAACCTCGACAATGCACGCACCGACTCCTCTTCTCAATCTCGGTCGCTTCAACGACAGAGTTGTGTCCTCAACCGCACGCGATCCATCGACGTCACCAACGCCTTCGTAGTGCGGTATAGACAGAGCAACGCTGCCTTCCATCCGCACCGTCGTAACCACCGCAGTGATAGGCCCTTGGCGACGCTGCCCCCAGCTGCAGCCACATCAACGCAGTCACCTTCCAACCTCGGCGCTCTCACCCTACGCCTCGATAGAAATAGGGCAGCTACTCTTCCTCCAACGTAGCGACCGCAGCACTACCCTTGGCGTCCACCTCCTCGGTTGGAGATCCGACCAATTGGATCTCTAAGGCAGAAAATGTTTTCCGTTTTCACAGAACCCCAGAAGAATCCAAGGTAGAAGTGGCCTCAATCCAACTCGAGGGAGATGCACTCCAGTGGTACGATTGGTATGAAACTTTTCACGGAGTTCCTTCGTGGGAGCAGTTCAAAAGAGGGCTTCTTGTTCGCTTTGGCCCATCCGAATATGAGAATGTTGATCGCCAGCTCGCCAAAATTCATCAAACTTCTACAGTGTTAGAATATCAGAGTAAGTTTGAAAGATTATCAAATCAAGCTAGAGATTGGTCGAACCGACAACTTCTGGATACATTTATTGAGGGGCTTATTCCAGAGATCCGGTGTGAAGTTAAGGCTCGTCAACCCCGTACTATGATAGCTGCGATCTCATTTGCAAATCTACATGAGAAAAAAAATTGGCAAGGAAAGATCAGCAAGGGGTTTGTATTATGATGAAAAATGGAGTATGGAGCACCGATGTAAACAAGGGCAACTTCTGATGATTGAACCAATTGGAGAGGAACCAAAAGCTAAGAATGTGGACTCCGATCATGAAGGTATAAATTCTAATAAAGATGTTGGACCTACCATATATACAATGCATGCATTAGCCGACTACTCTAACCCGCAAAATATGGAAGTTGGCGAAACTCTGAAACATCAGCCTGTTATAGTTTCGATTGATACTGGTAGCACTAACAATTCTATGGACAGTGAGACTGTTGACCGATTGGCCCACCACATTGAAGACTATGACAGATTCGAAGTAAAGATCATTGATGGATGGATTTTCACTTGTGATAGCAAAGGTTCCAAGATAAAATTGATTATACCGGGCTAGAAGTTTCATGCAACGATTACTACACTGAAAGACCGACCTGTTGCTTACACTATTAAAAAGTGGAGACCATACTTACTTGATCAACGGGTTGTGATGCGTTGCAGATAGTCTATGGCAAAAGTGCTGAAAGAGAAGCTTCCCGAGATTGATGCTGCTCAGCTTTGAGGACAAGGCTGATTTGAAGAGGGAGGAACTGTTAGGAACCTTTTTATGAGCTTTTGAATAATGTTTATTGAGTCTGTTTAGTCCAGTTGTTTATTGAATCGGTTTGGTTCAGTTAGAGTCAAGTAGAGGTTTATTTAATATTTATTTATTATTAGAGTTCAAGTCCTGATGGACTCTGGGTGAAACTCTATAAATAGGGATGTAACTCCTCTTTTCAGTAATCTATGAAAAATACTATTCTGTCTTTGGACAAACCCTAGGAGGCCGATCCCCTCGAAGTGATCAAGGAGGGTCGATCCCCTCGAAGAGATCAAGGAGGGCCGATCCCCTCGAAGAGATCAAGGAGGGCCGATCCCCTCGAAGCGATCATTATCATTCCCTTTTCTCCCATTTCTTTCACGATAAGACCTTAGGGTCTTATCATTTGGTATCAGAGCGACGATAAGACTTTAGGGTCTTATCAGATGGATGCAGCTGGTCTTATAGCTGCTCATGTAGGGACATTAAGGATGTTAGGATCGGAGCGGCACTAAGAGGGGGGGGGTGAATTAGTGTAGTGGATTAAAACTTCGGTTTTGGAAAAATATTTCGTACGATAAAAAATCGAACTCGGAAGTACTTATCTTGAAAGCGTGTTCGTAAAAGTATGCAACAAAAGTAATGAGGAAGTAAAGCACATATGAAGGTTTGCAGTAAGATAAATAGAAATAAGCAAATGCAAACCAGAGAACACACCAATTTAAAGTGGTTCGGTCAAAATGACCTACATCCACTTGCGAAGCCTTCTTCGAAGAGGCTCACAACTTCCACTAGCAAATCACTTTGAAGGGAAAGGACAAATACCCCTCTTACAACCTTTTACAAGTAGTTCACACTCTTACAAATTTTCAAAGAGAAAGAGGGAGGTGAACACTCAAGCTATTGAAAACAAAAACTTGCTAAAGGCTTTGCTAAGACTTTTATCTCAATCTCTTACTTCTCAAAGGTTGTGTTCTCTACTGAGAATTGAGGGGTATTTATAGGCCCCAAGAGGATTCAAATTTGGGCTCCAAAATTTGAATTCTCTTGGGTTTCTAAGGCTGGCGGTGCCACCGCTTGTCGGTGGCGGTGCCACCGCCCGACCTCTCGGGTGTTGGGCGGTGCCACCGCTCAGTCCAACGGTGCCATCGCTCAGTCCGGCGATGCCACTGCTTAGTTCTCGGGTTTTGGGCGGTGCCACCGCCTAATCTGGCGGTGCCACCACCGACACTATTTCAGCTCATTGGTTGGGCTCCAAACTTGGCCCAAACCAGTCCGAATTTGGGCCTAATTGGCCCATACTTGGGTTATAGGATTAACACCTAATCTTAACCCTAATTAATATGCTAACTACGAATTTAAAGATATTTCCTAAGCTATTACAAAGTCCGCAAGTCAAGACTTTTTTCGGCGAGCTTTCGGCGAACTTCCGACGGTCTTCCGACGAACTCTCGGAAACCATTCTGCGGACTCCCGGCAAGCTCCTAGACTTCACGATTTGATCTTGGCGAGTTCTAACGAGCTTCTTCAGTAAGCTCCGATCTTTCTCGGCGAGCTCCGCAAACTTCCAATGAACCTTCCGGCGAGCTTCCGAAAAACCCTTCGGCAAGCTCCCACTCATTCTCGGCTAGTTCCGGCAGCATTCCCGATGAACCTTCAGACTTCCGTCGAACTCTCAAACACGCAACAAATCCTTCGCGCTTGACTCCGACACTTTGTTTCGCTTTATGTCTTCATTGTTATCGTAGTTAATCCTGCACACACAAGCCAAAACTCTACTCCGATCTAGACAATTATTACAACGCGAATTGACATTCTGTTGCCCGACACGTCATTGGTTGGCACTTCGTCCGATTCTTCAGCGCATCGTCCTCTCTTGCGGCTTATTGCCCAATCGGCAGTTGACCTCTACAACCCCGATATTCTTGGCGCAATTCCGCTCTTGGCCCGATGCCCGACGTCTGAAGTCTTCTGCCATCCAATATCCTAACGTGATCTCCTCCGGCGCAACGTCAATTCCTCCTGCGTTAACTGTCTAATCCTGATCGAGTAGACCTGCATCACTCAAAATGCAGTTAAACATCTAAACACAATCAATTAGTTTCATCATCAAAATATGAGATTCAACAATCTCCCCCTTTTTGAAATGGTGCACAATGCACATGAAATGGTGCACAATGCACATGATGAACAAAATCACCTTCCAAAGAACAGGAAGGATTTGGAACTCCAGACAAATGAATACCACTTGAGCGATGACTCAAGTGATGAGGACAATAATGAACTTGAACTTCGAACACTAAATCTAAATAAGTTTATTAAACAAAAATCTAAAATAAACAATGAACTTGAACGGAGGAAGAGGCCAAAGAAGAGGAAGGCAACCAAGGATGAATCAAAAACTTCCAAAGGTGAAACGGTGAATTGGGCTTTAACGAGCTTCGACTACAAGGTAAGTAACTCAACTCTCTTGAATTATTTTGAAATTACATAATACTTTTCATGAGTTATTTTTAATTTAGTTTAGGATTAATTACATGAAAATAAAAAAATTAGAAATCATGCTTATCATTCTAGTAATTTTGAAAATAATCATGAAAATTGTATGTTTATGATAAATAAAATGATTTTGATTAAAAATGCCTTATGAAATATGATATCATGCCTAATACATTTATTTTTTGAAGCTATGCATGATGATGATGAGTTTTAGGTAATTTATAGTTTATTGATTATTGATGATTTCCATAATGATCTTTTACTATTTATGGATTATCGATTTATACCATGATGAAAGTTGCTTTCGAAAATGATGTACGGTTTTTGTATGCAAACTAAGCATGAAAAGATAGATTCACCTAAAAAGAAAAATGTATGACTACAACAAATAACAAATGATTTTGGTTGAAAATACTTTATACTCAATGAAACCATCATTGATGAATATGCTTTATGTTTAATAGTTTCTTTGGCTTATATGCTCTATTATGATAAATATTTTAAAAATAAATGAAATCATGTTTGATTTGAAGTAATGCATAATGATCATGCTTAATGTTGCATTTTTTGATTTGACATAAAAGTGACTTTAAAAAATGATATATATTTTGATTTGACATAAATGAAATAGGCATGCTTATATGAAATAGTGAAGTGTCATGCTTGACAATTGTATACTTAATGATGCATAAAGTTGTAATGAAAATATTAATATTTTAATACTATGATTTGACGATTTTATGCATGACATTGTAAAGTTATATATAATGATGCATAATGATGAAATTGTGTAATAAAAATATTAAACATTTTGAAACCATGTTTTAGTGTCATGCATATTGATCATGCTTAATAAATCTCGAAATTATGCATGATGAATCTTACGATTTATGGATTATTGATTTTTACCATAATGAAAGTATCTTATTGATCTTTGTTGTAATAAATCTTACTCTTTCGGTTTTAAACATGATATATGTTTTATTTGGCATAAATGAAATAAAATCATATGTTTTGAAACAATCGAAAAGAGGGACATTCTTGAAAATTATTTTGCTCAATCTTATTGATTTTGATGAATCTATTTGTATCATCTTTGTGAATCTCTTGGATTTTGATAATGATTTTGATGATTTAAATTTGAATAATTTTTTATCGAAATCACGATCTTGATCTCTTGAAATTTATAACATGAAATCCTTTATGAATCAAGATTGTTTTCTATTTAAAAGGAGATTTGTCGAAATGTTTCATAGTCTTTTAGTATTCATGATCTTGATAATTATGTTTTGAAACTTTATGTAAACCAAGAATGTTCATCATGATTCTCTCTTTGAATATTTAAAGAGGAGAATTTTCTAGATGAATCATGATTTTGATAATTGAATATTTGATGTGCATGAATTGAGATCTTGCTCTCCTACTATTCTTTTTGCTATTCACCAAAAAGAAGACTAATTCTAATAAACCATGATATGCTATATGAATTTTATTATATTCATGAAGTAATATCTCATCACTAATTTTTGTTTATATTCCTTAATGTAATGATATGAATGTTGAATCTCAGATTTTGATTATGAAGTCAATTGTCATTTGTTGTCTAATCTATGTGTTAAGATAAGTGTGCAGGATTAACTATGATGAAAGTTAGACATGCAGCAGGAGTTGCGCCGGAGTCATGACAATGATCATGTTGGGAGTTCGAGAACTCGACGGAAGTTCGGACAGTCGTCGGAGGTTCTGCGGGAACAAATCCGAGAAGTCCATAAGCTTGCCAAAAGAAGCTCGTCGGAACTCGCCAAGTGGATCGTCGCAAGTCCAGGAGTTGCCGGAAGTCCACAGGAGCATCACCGAGGGTTCATCGGATGATCGACGGAAGTTCGCCGGAAACTCGCCGGAAGAAGCGATTGACGCACCGGAGCAAGCTGTAGAAATTGTCTTAGGATTTATCGTAGTTAGCACAATGATTAAGTTGGAAATGGGAGGTGATCCCATTAGCTTAATCTTGGGGCAATTGAGCCCCTGAAAAACCCAAATTGGGCCGAATGGATCTACACATTCGGACCCTGATTGCTGTGGGAGGTGCAACCGCCCAAGCCAGGAGGTAGCACCGCTTGGGCTAAGTCTCCCAGGGAGACTGGGTGGTGCAACCACCCTAGTCAGGAGGTGCAACCGCCTGAGCTCGGTCTTCGAGCTCTGGCAGAGAGGTGCAACCGCCCAGAGGCTCAGTCTTCGAGCTTTGCCAGGTGGTGCAACCGCCCCAGTCAGGAGGTGCAACCGCCTGATCCCGAAATTTCGGGAATTGACAGTTTTGAGCTCCAAATTTGAACTGGGTTGGGGCCTATAAATACTCCACCCATTCAGCACTGAAAGGTAGGAACTTACACTCGAAATCTTGATCTCTTTCTGTGATTCTTAGAGCTCAAAATTGTTGTAAAGGCCAAAAGTTCTCCTCCCTCTGTTCTTCAAAGTTTTGAGTTGTAAAGAGAGGAGAGAAAATTTCTGTAAGGGTTGTCTCCTAAGCCCGTCAAAAGGAGTGAAACTGTAAGAGGGTGGTTGGCCTTCGCCTATTGAAGGAAGGCCTCTAGTTGACGTCGGTGACCTCGTCGGTGGAGGAAGCCAAAAGTGGAGTAGGTCAAGATTGACCGAACCACTCTAAATCTCGGTTTGTATTTACTTTGAGCATTTTATCTTTACTGCAAACCTCCAAAATAGCTACTGCCTTCTACACTTTTACGAATGAGTTTCTAAGTTCAAAGCTTTCCGAATCTGCGTTTAGACGTAAATCGGCTTTTTCGTATGATCATTACATTTCAGTTTACGTTTACGTTTTGATTTCAATCATAACAGCAAACTATCTTCTGCGCATTTATAAAACATATCTCAAAGTTCAGTATCTTCAAAATTGGCATTTAGACGTAAACTAGTTTTATCGTACGAACGTCGCATTTCAGTTTGCGTTTGCATTCTGATTTTCATCATAAACTGCAAACTGCCTTCGTAGATTTACTTTAACGTCATCTTGCTTAATCTTAAGTTAAAGTAATCTTAGAATCAACTTTTACATCGAAATCATTTTTATCAAACGAACGCAGCTTTCGAAGTTTTAATAGTTGAAAGATTTCCGTGCACTAATTCACCCCCCCCCCTCTTAGTTCTCTTGATCCTAACAATGAATGTATGAAACAATTCCATGTATTCATGAAATATTTATCTCATCACCCAATTAATTCCTCTTCATACTCCTAATACGATGAAGTGAAATTATGCATGAAATACAAATGGGGAGAAGTTTTGATCATGCATGGTAGGATATAATTTGACAAATTGATACCATCATGATATGAAACATTTATGATTTGCAATGATGCATGTAATACTTGTGCTTTCTAATTATGATGTGATGTATTAAATATGATGTAAATCATGATTTAAAATACTATGAGTTGTTGCTAAAATGATATATTATAAATATTGATTTAATGTTTTGTATCATGAATACTCTAAATGATGAATGTTTGGTATCATGATCAAAATGTTGATAAATAGTTAAAAATTTTAGTATCATGTATGATATTCTCATAATGTTGATCGATTTATTCAATATCGTGCATGAATGAATATAAGGTTTTTGAAAATGTGCATATTCTAATTTGAAAATATGATGATGCACAAATAAGATTGATACTTACCTTTGTCATAATTGATGTAAAGGGTCTTCCCTTCTTTTTGCCAATGACAAAGGGGGAGAAAGAGTTGCTAATGTGCTATCTTGAATTGATGTAAAGGGTCATCTCAAAAAGAAATTTGCTAGCTTGCACTTTGCTTAGGAAGCAAAAATGACACTTCTTAAAGGAGAAGAAAGAGCTTGCTTTCTTAAACATCTTTAATTTGCTAGCTAGCATAATGTACAATTTGCTATCTTGAACATTACAAAGAAATGCTATCATGCACATCGCAAAGAAAAGCAAATATGCTAACTTGCAAATCTTTAAATTTGCTAGCTTGTATGTAGTAAAACTTGTATATCGTAAAAATTGCTTGCTTGTAGAGAAGCAAACAGTTGCTATCTCAAGAAAAGCAAAAATACTAAACTTGAACATCTTTAATTGCTACATTGCATGATGATAAAACTTGATATTATAAATTTTTTTTTCATACAATGTATTGAACTTTTTATCTCTAAACACTTGATACTTGGAATATTTTAAAATGTGATCTTGATAAGAATGTTTCAAGTTGCTCTTTGTGCTATATTTTTTCAAATGAATCATTAGCCTTGATATCATATATTTCATAATATAGAAATAACAAGATTTCTTTGCCTTGTATGCCCTTATGTGATGATTGTATATCAATTTGCTTTATTATGAATTATATGAATCTTGATCGTGAACTTGTTAAGAAGAATTTTAATGAACCATGAATCATATCTTTGGTCCTTATCGATATATTTCATGAATTCTTTGTTGAATCTCGTATTTTGATGATGAAACCACTTGATATATGTTTATGATTTAATCTGCGTTTTGAGTAACGCAGGATACTTTGATCAGGATGAGACAATTAAAGCAGGAAAATCATGTTGTGCCGGAGGAACATGTCAGAAGATTGGACGTCGGGCTGGTAGATCGGTCGACGTATCGACAGAAGGTTTCGGGCAGTGGACTCGGGCATCGGGCCAAGAAGAGCGGTTATTGTGCCAAGGATATCGGAGTTGCGGAGTCAACTGGCCAATTGGGCAATAGGCCGCAGGAGAGGACGATGCGCCGAAGAATCAGACAAAGCGTCGAGGGACCAATGACATACCAGACAACTTGGTTAATTGCTTAGGATTAATTGTCTCGATCGAAGTTTTGTTTTAATTGTGCAGGATTAACTATGATAACGATGAAGACATAAAGCGAAACAAAGTGTCGGAGTCAAGCGCGAAGGATTTGTTGCGAGTTCGAGAGTTCGACGGAAGTCCGAAGGTTCATCGGGAATGCTACCGGAACTAGCCGAGAATGAGTTGGGAGCTTGCCGAAGGGTTTTTCGGAAGCTCGCCGGAAGGTTCGTTGGGAGTTCGCGGAGCTCGCCGAGAAAGATCGGAGCTTGCCGAAGAAGCTTGTTGGAACTCGCTAAGAACAAATCGTGAAGTCTAGGAGCTTGCCGGGAGTCCGTAGAATGGTTTCCGAGAGTTCATCGGAAGACCGCCGGAAGTTTGCCGGAAGCTCGCCAGAAGAAGTCTTGACTTGCGGACTTTGTAATAGCTTAGAAAATGTCTTTAAAATCATAGTTAGCAAATTAATTAGGGTTAGGATTAGGTGTTAATCCTATAACTCAAGTAGGGGCCAATTAGGCCCAAGTTCGGACTGGTTTGGACCAAGTTTGGAGCCAAACCAAGTGAGCTGAAATAGTAAAAGAGGTGGCACCGCCAGGGTTGGAGGTAGCACCGCCCAGGCTATGTCTCCCAGCGAGACTGGGAGGTGCAACCGCCCCAGGCAGGAGGTGGCACCGCCTGAGCTCAGTCTTCGAGCAAGACTGGGCGGTGCAACCTCCCTGACAGAGAGGTGGCACCGCCTGAGCTCGGTCTTCGAGCTCTGGCAGAGAGGTACAACCGCCTCAGTCAAGAGGTGGCACCGCCTAGGCTCAGTCTCCGAGCCAGACTCAGGAGGTGCAACCGCCCCTGACAGAGAGGTGCAACCGCTTGGGCTCAGTCCTCGAGCTCTGCCAGGCAGTGCAACCTCTCCAATCAGGAGGTGCAACCGCCTGATCTTGGAATTCCGGGATTTGATCGTTTTGAGCTCCAAATTTGAACTGGGTTGGGGCCTATAAATACCCCACCCATTCAGCACTGAAAGCACAGAACACACACTCGAAATCTTGCTATCTTTCTGTGTCTCTTAGAGCTCAAAACTGCTAGTTCTCCTCTTTCTATTCTTCAAGTTTGAGTTGTAAAGAGAGGAGAGAAAACTTCTGTAAGGGTTATCTCCTAAGCCCGTCAAAAGGAGTGAATCTGTAAGAGGGTAGTTGGCCTTCGCCTATTGAAGGAAGGCTTATAGTTGACGTCGGTGACCTCGTCGGTGGAGGAAGCCAAAAGTGGAGTAGGTCAAGACTGACCGAACCACTCTAAATCTCTGGTTTGCGTTTATTTTGAGCACTTTATCATTACTGCAAACCTCCTACATAGCTACTGCTCTCTGCGCCTTTATGAACAAGTTTCTAAGTGCTGATCTTTCCGAATATGCATTCAGACGTAAATCGGTGTTTTCATACGTTACAGTTTACGTTTACGTTTTGATTCTGCAAAACTGTCTTCTGCGCTTTTACGAACAAAGTTTCTAAGTTCAGATCCCTTTAAAACTGTGTTTTAGACGTAAACTACGTTTAGACGTAAAACTACGTTTAGACGTAAAACTGCGTTTAGACGCAAACTGCGTTTAGACGTAAAACTACGTTTAGACGTAAAACTGTGTTTAGACGTAAAACTGCGTTTAGACGCAAACTGCACTGCGCTTAGACGTAATCTGATCTTAGACGCAAACTGCGCTTAGACGCAATCTACATTTAGACGCAAACTGCATTTAGACGCAAACTGCGTAAACTGCGCTTAGACGCAAACTGTGTTTAGACATAAACTGCACTTAATCATAAGTATTCTTAGAATCGGCTTTTGCATCAAAATAGTTTTTATCAAACGAACGCAGCTTTCGTTTTTAATCGCTGAAATTTATCCGCTGCACTAATTCACCCCCCCCCTCTTAGTGCTCTCGATCCTAACAATTGGTATCAGAGCGGGGTATTTCTTATTTCGGATTTACACCCGAGAGAAATGGCTCTTCAAGAGGGCTTTTCGGTCTTTCGTCCACCGTTCTTTAACGGATTGGACTACACTTATTGGAAAACTCGAATGAGTGTTTTCTTGATTTCTCTAAATCTGGATTTATGGAATATCGTTGAAAATAGTTTTCAACTTCCCTCTAAACCGATGAACGAATGGTCGGATTTAGAGAAGAAGTATTTTTCTTTAAACGCAAAGGCTATGAATGCCTTATTTTGCGCTTTGGACAAAAATGAGTTCAATCGGGTTTCTTTGTGCGAAACGGCTTTCGATATTTGGCGCACTCTTGAAATCACGCACGAGGGAACTAGTAGAGTCAAAGACTCGAAAGTTAATATTTTACTGCATGATTTCGAGCTTTTTCATATGAAACCAAGCGAAACCGTTGTTGACATGCACACCCGTTTTACGGATGTCGTCAATGGTTTAAAATCACTTGGTAAAAGCTTTTCGGATTTTGAACTCGTTAACAAAGTTTTGCGCTCACTTTCTAAAACTTGGGATTCAAAAGTAACTGCTATTCAAGAATCGAAAAACTTGAACCAATTTCCACTTGAAGAACTAATTGGTTCATTGATCACATATGAAATGACGTGCAATGCACGTGAAGAACTTGAGAACCACCTTCCAAAGAACAGGAAGGATTTGGGACATAGAACATTTGAAGACCACTCGAGCATAAGCTCAAGTGATGGTGAACTTAAACTACAAATGAAACAAAAATTAAAAAGTAAAAAGAACGGAACTACTTGCTTTGAACGCAAGAAGAAGAACAAAAACTGGGATGAATCGAGCTCCTCCGAAGACGAGGAGAAAATCAACAAAGGCGAGGTGGCAAACTACGCCTTTACGCCTTTCGACGCTGAGGTAATCAAATGGCCTTTAATTTACTTTGAAATTACATGATGCTTTTCATAAAGCATTTTTCCTTTTTTAATTTTCTTGAAAATTACATGTTTAATAATTTTATAATGAAAATACAAACAGTTAAGAATCATGCTTATCATTCTAGTAATTTTGAAAATAATCATGAAAATTGCATGTTTATGATAAACAAAATGATTTTGATTAAAAATACCTTATGAAATCATGCTATATGTGGTTGAGAAGTAATAATGTGTATCATGTTGATTTCCATTGTTATTTCTCGATTTTGAGTATATGAAATCATATTTAATTTGAAGTTATGATTAATGAGTATATATTTTTGAAATTATGTATGATGATTCTGGATTATCGATTTTCATGATAATAACAGTGGCTTTAAAAAAAAATTGATGCATGTTTTCATAAATGAAAAGGCATGCTAACATGAAATCGATCACTTAAATTGAAACACTTAAAAAGGGATAAAATATATTATCAATGAAATCATGAATCTATTTATGTTATAAATTTTGTGAGCCATAAAAATGATTTTGATGATTTAAATTTGAAATGAGTTTTATCAAAATCATGATCTTGATTTTTCTCTTGAATGATTGTTACTTGTATTCCTTGTATTCATGATATGATTTTTATGCAACTCTTTGTATTTATGAAATATTTATCTCATCACCCAATTATTTCTTTTTCAATATTCCTCAAGTGATGATATGAATGCATGAGATATTCATGAATTTATTTTGATGTATGCAAATGAGAAGCTTCGATCATGCATGGTAGAATGCAATGTGACAAATTAATACCATGATGATTTAAAATATTTATGATTTGGAATGATGCATATATTTTTTTTATGATGTGTATCATGAATGCTTTAAATGATAAATGTTTGGAATCATGATTAAAATGAAGTGATAAATACTTAAAAAATTGATTTAATGTTCGGTATCATGAATACTTCATTATCATACATTAAAATAGTGATAAATATTTTAAAAATAAATGACTGTATCATGTTAGATGATTTTATATATTGTGCATGATAAGCTATAAGTGGTGATTGAAACAATGATTGAAATAATATGAATAATGATTTGGAATCATGCATATAATAATGAGTTTATATGTTTTGAAAATGTGCATGTTTTAATTTGAAAATATAATGATGCACAAATGAGATTGATACTAACCTTTGTCATGATTTAAAAATTGATGTAAAGGGTTTTTCCCTTCTTTTTGACAATGACAAAAGGGGAGATAGCTAGCTTGCACAATTCAAGAAGAAAGCAAAAATTGTACTTCTCAAAAGAGAAGAAATTGCTATCTTGAACATCACAAAGAAGTGCTATCTTGCAAATCTCAAGACACACAAATGCAATCATGCAAAATTTGTAATTTTGCACATCATTAAAATTTATGATGCTTTGGTGATTATGCATGTTCTAAAATGTTATAAAATTCACTAGCTTGTATGATGTAGAACTTAGCTATATTGAACATCACCAAGGAATGATATCTTGCCTATCTCAAGAAGCAAAAAGTTAACTTGCACATCTAGCAAAACTTATATTTCAAGAAGCAAGAGTTGCTTTCTTGAACATCTCAAAATTGCTAGCTTGCGGGCCTTAAAATGTAGAAATTTTTTGCTAGCTTGAATATGGTAAACTTGCTATCATACTACCATGATGATGATCATACCTTATCTTCATGATTATATTTGAAAAACTATGGCAAAAATCTGTCCGAATGATTAAACCTGTTAAAATTATTTTTTGGATTTTTTGATTAAATGATCAAATCACTTGATTGCCATAATGATTTTACACAATCACTTGCCATGATTACATGTTGGAAATTATGTGCTTGAATACAAAAATTTTCATGATAATAAGCATGTTTTACCTTCATGATTGTAATTGAATATCTCTAGTAAAACCCTGTCCGAATGTATGA
Organism: Musa acuminata AAA Group; assembly: GCF_036884655.1. Classification (NCBI taxonomy): domain Eukaryota; kingdom Viridiplantae; phylum Streptophyta; class Magnoliopsida; order Zingiberales; family Musaceae; genus Musa; species Musa acuminata. Next base: position 21,549,688 of record NC_088357.1, on the reverse strand, counting down.
AAGTGTCAAATTTCATTTTCGGATTTTCTTGATCCTAACAATTGGATTTTCTTGATACATTATCCTCTTCCGAATTTAACAAGCATATGTCATATCAAGTTTAATTCACATCATTGATTTTTGACATATGGAATCATCTAGCAAATGCACTTATCATGTGAAAAATATTTTTCGAGAAACATATTTGATGATTCCCTCTTATAAAAGGAAGATATTTTTACATACAAGGATTTGACTCACTTACATATCTTAATCCTTGCAAAAATGAAGTGTGCTTTAATATCTTATCAATTTGAACTTCATATATGGCTTTCCTCCTTCATGTAAAAAGATAACAAATAAAAAGGAAGAAGCAATAAAAGCTATCTCCATGTCATGTTTTCCTCGAGATGTTTGCATAATTGGTATCCTATCACTCACTGTTGGAAAATGACATGAACCAACTTATGGCATCGCACTTATATTTAAAATTTGCTTATATCGGTCTCCTTGTTGTTGATGACAAAGGGGGAGAAATATATAAATTGATACTATGAGTGCCATATTTGAAGAATATGAATAGATGTTATGAATGCCATATTATGATGAGATATCAAAAGCAGCATTCATATGAATAGGTGCTATGAATGTCATATCATGTTAAGATATCAAGAAATTGAATCGCAATTTTACATGTTGATATCTTACCATTTGATGATAGCAAACTTGCATGATGGTAACAATAGATATTATGTTTTTCATGCAATGAGTTAAACTTATATCACAAATACTTGATTGTGATACTTCTCCTTTTTGTTGATGATAAAGGGGGAGAAGTATGATGTTATGCATAAGTTTATGCATAAGTTCATGATGACGTGTTGCAAGTATTCATGATGAATATTGCAATGACTTGAATTCAGTTTGAATTCAAGGTTTTATCAATATGGCATATTGATAGGGGGAGTTTGTTTAAACTCCGGGAGTTAAGTTTAACTCCGTCATCAAGTGGTTGTCATCATCAAAAAGGGGGAGATTGTTGAATCTCGTATTTTGATGATGAAACCACTTGATATATGTTTATGATTTAATCTGCGTTTTGAGTAACGTAGGATACTTTGATCAGGATGAGACAATTAAAGCAGGAAAATCATGTTGTGCCGGAGGAACATATCAGAAGATTGGACGTCGGGCCGGTAGATCGGTCGACGTATCGACAGAAGGCTTCGGGCAGTGGACTCGGGCATCGGGCCAAGAAGAGCGGTTATTGTGCCAAGGATATCGGAGTTGCGGAGTCAACTGGCCGATTGGGCAATAGGCCGCAGGAGAGGACGATGCGCCAAAGAATCAGACGAAGCGTCGAGGGACCAATGATATGCCGGACAACTTGGTTAATTGCTTAGGATTAATTGTCTCGATCGAAGTTTTGTTTTAATTGTGCAGGATTAACTATGATAACGATGAAGACATAAAGCGAAACAAAGTGTCGGAGTCAAGCGCGAAGGATTTGTTGCGAGTTCGAGAGTTCGACGGAAGTCCGAAGGTTCATCGGGAATGCTACCGGAACTAGCCGAGAATGAGTTGGGAGCTTGCCGAAGGGTTTTTCGGAAGCTCACCGGAAGGTTCGTTGGGAGTTCACGGAGCTCGCCGAGAAAGATCGGAGCTTGCCGAAGAAGCTTGTTGGAACTCGCTAAGAACAAATCGTGAAGACTAGGAGCTTGCCGGGAGTCCGTAGAATGGTTTCCGAGAGTTCATTGGAAGACCGTCGGAAGTTTGCCGGAAGCTCGCTAGAAGAAGTCTTGACTTGCGGACTTTGTAATAGCTTAGAAAATGTCTTTAAAATCATAGTTAGCACATTAATTAGGGTTAGGATTAGGTGTTAATCCTATAACCCAAGTAGGGGCCAATTAGGCCCAAGTTCGGACTGGTTTGGACCAAGTTTGGAGCCAAACCAAATGAGCTGAAATAGTAAAAGAGGTGGCACCGCTAGGGTTGGAGGTAGCACCGCCCAGGCTATGTCTCCCAGTGAGACTGGGAGGTGCAACCGCCCCAGGCAGGAGGTGGCACCGCTTGAGCTCAGTCTTCGAGCAAGACTGGGCGGTGCAACCTCCCTGACAGAGAGGTGGCACCGCCTGAGCTCGGTCTTCGAGCTCTGGCAGAGAGGTGCAACCGCCTCAGTCAAGAGGTGGCACCGCCTAGGCTCAGTCTCCGAGCCAGACTCAGGAGGTGCAACCGCCCCTGACAGAGAGGTGCAACCGCCTGGGCTCAGTCCTCGAGCTCTGCTAGGAGGTGCAACCTCTCCAATCAGGAGGTGCAACCGCCTGATCCTGGAATTCCGAGATTTGATCATTTTGAGCTCCAAATTTGAACTGGGTTGGGGCCTATAAATACCCCACCCATTCAGCACTGAAAGCACAGAACACACACTCGAAATCTTGCTATCTTTCTGTGTCTCTTAGAGCTCAAAACTACTAGTTCTCCTCTTTCTATTCTTCAAGTTTGAGTTGTAAAGAGAGGAGAGAAAACTTCTGTAAGGGTTGTCTCCTAAGCCCGTCAAAAGGAGTGAATCTGTAAGAGGGTAGTTGGCCTTCGCCTATTGAAGGAAGGCTTATAGTTGACGTCGGTGACCTCGTCGGTGGAGGAAGCCAAAAGTGGAGTAGGTCAAGACTAACCGAACCACTCTAAATCTCTGGTTTGTGTTTATTTTGAGCACTTTATCATTACTGCAAACCTCCTACATAGCTACTGCTCTCTGCGCCTTTACGAACAAGTTTCTAAGTGCTGATCTTTCCGAATCTGCATTCAGACGTAAATCGGTGTTTTCATACGTTACAGTTTACGTTTACGTTTTGATTCTGCAAAACTGTCTTCTGCGCTTTTACGAACGAAGTTTCTAAGTTCAGATCCCTTTAAAACTATGTTTTAGACGTAAACTACGTTTAGACGTAAAACTACGTTTAGACATAAAACTACGTTTAGACGCAAACTGCGTTTAGACGTAAAACTATGTTTAGACGTAAAACTGTGTTTAGACGTAAAACTGCGTTTAGATGCAAACTGCACTGCGCTTAGACGCAATCTAATCTTAGACGCAAACTGCGCTTAGACGCAAACTGCGCTTAGACGCAATCTGCATTTAGACGCAAACTGCATTTAGACGCAAACTGCGTAAACTGCGCTTAGACGCAAACTGTGTTTAGACATAAACTGTACTTAATCATAAGTATTCTTAGAATCGGCTTTTGCATCAAAATAGTTTTTATCAAACGAACGCAGCTTTCGTTTTTAATCGCTGAAATTTATCCGCTGCACTAATTCACCCCCCCCCCCTCTTACTGCTCTTGATCCTAACATTCTTTGCATATTTAGCTTGTTGAATGGTTGAAATTTTTAGCCATTGAATCCTCCCTTTCTTTTTGACTTTGATAAAGGGGGAGAACGTTTTGCTAGCTTGTGCATTGAAAATGAAAGTAAACTTCCTAGTATGCTAAGGAAATAAAACTTGCAAGCTTGCACTTCTCAAAAAGAGAAGAAAGATCTTGCCTATCGAAAGAAGCAAAAAGTGTAAAACTTAGAAAACTTGCAACAAAATTGCTCTTGCCATGCTTTGTATAAAAAATAGGTTGATATCCTTAAAAGCATCACATTAAATTTTTTAGTGTATCGCAGTGTATCACATGTATCACAAATTGAAAATTTTCAGACTATTATCATATCATGTTTAACAATTGATATCTTTCATAAAATGATATTATGATTTATCGCATAATGATATCATGATTTATCGCATAATGATAAATTATTATCTCATGATGTATCGTATAATGATATCATGATTTGCGATTGTATCATGTGATCCTTGGTGAATTTTCACATTGATATCCTTCATGAAATGATTTCTTTGCATTATTATCTTGTATGCATCATGTGATGATTGAAATATTGATTGATGCAAAGTTGATGTAAAAGTCTAAATTATTGGTTCCTCTCCTTCTTTTTGACATTGACAAAGGGGGAGAAAGTTATTGCTAGCTTGCACACTTGAATGAAGAATTTGATAGCTCCATCATTGTAATGAAGAAATTTGCTATAAACATCATAAATATTGTTACTTGCAAAGAAAAGCAAAGTGCAATCTTGCACAAAAATTCACGTGTTGAATTGCCATGATTGAACTTAAGAATCTTGCTATGCTTTTGTGCTTATATGTTGTAATGAAAATCTAGCTTTATGTTACAAAAACTTGAATATCTTTTAAAATAGCTAGAGCTACTTCTTCTTTTTGTTGATGACATAGGGGGAGAAGTATATTGATGACTTCACACATTGAATTGAATATTTTATATATATTTGCATGATGGTTTAAATGTTTTTCATAACATGTGATGAATGTTACTTGGATTTGGGATAATCCAAGTGTTCTATCAATGGCATATTGATAGGGGGAGTTTGGTTAAACTCCGAGGAGTTAAGGTTAACTCCGTTAGTCATCAATTAGTTATCATCATCAAAATCTGAGGTTCAACAAAGGATACAGTACATGTGCTCATTGGAGAATGAGTCCACTGATTGATCCGCTTACGGAATGCTAGATGGTTGATGATGCCTTATTATCCGACAAAGATTCCGTAGTCCTAATGGTATATCTGATCCGTATACTTGAGACACCAAGGATGTCCTGTATGAGTGCTCCACTCTTTGATACCAGAGTTATAGGTTTGATTGTCCCAAATCTAGTACAGCTGGTCATTGGGAGTGATAGTCGACCTTACGAGGACTATTGAGTGTCAATAGTGGATCATCCACTCTCGGTGTCATGAGAGGAATATCCCATGTGTTCTTGCTCAGATAAATCCCTAGCCAGGGTCATTCGGGTTGAGAGAGAAAGAGTTCTCCGGGAGAATCCGATTAGAGCAAGACTCGAGTAGAAATCGTATGGGTCTGACAGCACCATGCTCGATATACGGTCTTTGGGATATTAGATGGATGAGGGACTATAGGTACATGATAACTGAGGACAGACAGGTCTAATGGATTGGATTTCCCTGTATCGTCTGGGGACTATGGCGTAGTGGCATAGTACGTCCGTAGTCGATGAGTCAAGTGAATTATTACAGAGATAATAATTCACTGAGTTAGAAGGAGTTCTAATAGGTATGACTCATGACCAGCTCGATATTGGGCCTAGAGGGTCACACACATATTGTAGGCATTGCGATGAGTAGAGGTTCGGATATGAGATATCCGACGGAGCCCTTATCTTATTGGATATCCAATAAGCCCTTGAATATTGGATCCCATGGATGAGATCCAATAAGAGCCCATAAGAGATTATTGGATAGAGATCCACTAATCTAAAAGGCTTGGGTTATTGGATGCAGATCCAATACCCAATAGGCGAGGATCCATTAGGGTTTGATAGGGAACCTCTATAAATAGGAGGGATTCAGAGCCTCATAGGCTAGAGCCTTTGCTTGCCTCTCTTATTCTCCTTCCCCTCTCCACCTTAGAGTAGGCCTGGAGTTTCGAGGAGCGTCGTCGCAGCCCTACTGTGTGGATCACTGTTAGAGAGGAGGACGCTTGACCTCCTTCACCCTCTCCTAAGGATCTGCAAAAAAATAGGGATATACGATCTCCCTAGGTAACACAATATACTCTATACGTAGTTTTTCAGTTTCGTGGATTTTGCGCACCAATCTTCGTACGACGATGAACATCTCTTTGGGAATCGGGGATTTTGTTTTCTTATTCTTCCGCTGTGCATGTGATGTCTCCCCCAAAGATTTTCCCAACAACTATGATACTTAAGATATCATCACAATCCTCCTTGTATCAGTGCGTCAATTGCTCTTCCGGTGAGCTTCTGGCGTACTTCCGGTGAACATCCGACGAACTCTCAACAATGCTCCGGTGGACTCCCGGTAAGCTCCTGGACTTTACAATGATCTTCTTGGCAAGTTCCGACGAGCTTCTTTGGCAAGCTCCTGGACTTCTTAGTTGGTTCCGGCAGAACTTCCGATGAACGTCCAGACTTCCGACGAACTCTCAAACTCCCAATGAGATCACGATCTTGACTCCGACAACACCTGCGTTATGTCTTACTGCTATCATAGTTAATCCTGCACACTTTTCTCAATATATAGATTAGATCAAATAATTTATAATTTACTTCATCATCAAAATTTAAGATTCAATAATCTCCCCCTTTTTGATGATGACAATCAATTGATGATGGAGTTAACCATAACTCCCCCTATCTGTATGCCATACTTGAGAAAAGACATTCTTGAATTCAAGGCCTTTGAATTCAAGAATCAAACCGATAAGATAAGTTCATTAAACTTATCAACATGCATATCATGATTCCTATCATGATCTAACATTCTCAAAATATGATGCCAAGGATTTATCAAAATGATGTCAAGGCATTACATCTATTTTCAAGTATGATATTTCAAATATGAAGGATGACAAACATAGCAAATCATCATTCTATGGCAAGATATCAATTGTAAAATCATAAGTTGAGCTTATAATGAAAGACATTTATATACGATAAGATATGTTTTTGCCATATTTCAATATGTTTCAAATGATAAGCACATAAGCATTTACGATAAGATACATTACACACATTGTCATCAATTTACTATATTTTGGTATTATTTCTCCCCTTCTGTCATCAACAAAAAGGAGAATCAATTCAACAAGGCAAGTGTGGTAAAGATTCATGCTATATTTTAAATTATATTTAACGATACCAATCATATTTCAAGCATTCATGACACCGTATCATTCAAAGGTTCTCAATCTAAAAGTTATAAACATTTAAAGAGATAGATTCCATCAAAACTTTGCATGTAGAGGGGAAGTCCATTAAGAACCAAATTTGTGAAGTAAAAAACACTAACTAAAATCATGCTTCAATTTTGACAAAAAGTAGGGATTCATGAAAAAGATCAAGATATTCATGTGAAATCAAATCCTCATTCTTGCAAGTGTTCATCTCATAAAAAAAATCATAAAAATTCTTCTTTCATTAAGAAAGAATTCATATGAAAGAATTATCATATGAAGGATTCAAGAAATTCCATGAATAAGCCTTCATAATAAGAAGAGCATCTCATCAAATCCATTTCTCAATAAAAATTCACAAGTAATAAATCCGAGAGATGCATTTGTCAATGAAACCCATGAAGTGATTGAATGTATCAAAAATCATTAAGTGATGGAGCAATGGTATGAAGTAAACTTGATATGGCATAATCTCATGAAAGCTCCATTCAAGAAATATATTAAGTCTGGAAAAGAAATACAACAAATTCATGCATTTGGACAAATTAACATTCCTAACTCTCTTCTAATAAAATCATATTGGTCTTTACTTAAATGTTTTGCAAAGATATTGGCTAATTGATATTTCATATTAATAAACTCTAAGATTACATCTTGATTAGTGACATGATCTCGTATAAAGTTATGCCTAATATCAATATGTTTTGTTCTAGAGTGTTGAATGAGATTTTTTATTAAACATATTACACTTGTGTTATCACATTTTATGGGAATATTTTTAAGATGAATCTTATAATCCTTAAAAGTATTTTTCATCCATACAACTTGGCACAACATATACTAGCTGCAATGTACTCAGCTTCGATTGTAGATAATGCAACCGAGTTTTGCTTCTTGGAAGACCAAGAAACAAGTGCATATCCTAAAAATTGACATGTTGTAGATGTGCTTTTTCTATCTAATCTACATCTAGCAAAATCCGCATTAGCATATGTAATAAGTTCAAAGTTCTCAGATTTTGGATACCATAATCCTCGATTTATGATTCCTTTAAGATATCTAAGCATTCTCTTAACTGCTTTAAGATGAGATATCTTAGAATTAGATTAAAACCTAGCACAAAGTCCTACATTAAACATGATATCCGGTTTAGTTATGGTGAGGTAAAGTAAACTTTCTATCATACCCCTATAAGCTTTTTGATCAAAGTTTTCTCCACTTTCATCAATTTCTAACTTAGTGGAGGTGCTCATAGGAGTGTTGATAGCATTTGAGCTATCCATATTAAATAATTTTAGTAAATCTAAAGCATATTTTGTTTGACTAAGAAAAATATCATTACTTAGTTGTTTGATTTGTAAGCCCAAAAAGAAAGTTAATTCCCCCATCAAACTAATTTCAAATTCAAGACTCATACTTTTAGCAAATGACTCATATAGAGATTTATTCGTAGAACCAAAAATAATATCATGAACATAAATTTAAATAATAAGAAAATTATTTTCAAAATTTTTGATAAACAACGTAGTATCGACCTTACTTTTAGAGAAATTATTTTCGATAAGAAATGAGCTAAGTCTCTCATACCAAGCCCTTGGGGCTTGTTTCAATCCATAGAGAGCTTTAGTCAATTTAAATACATGATTAGGGAGATTATCATTTTCAAATCTGGGAGGTTGTTCAACATAAACTTCTTCGAAAATAAAGCCATTAAGAAAAGTATTTTTAATATCCATTTGAAGTAACTTAAAATTATTACTACTAGCATAGGCAAGGAGCATCCTTATGGCTTCTAATCGTGCCACAGGAACGAAGGTCTCTTCATAATCGATACCTTCTTCTTGGTTGAAATCTTTGGCCACTAATCTAGCATTGTTTCTAACCACGATACCATATTCATCTTGCTTGTTTCTAAAGACTCATTTAGTACCAATAACTAAATGATCATTTGGCCTAGGAACAAGCTTCTACACCTCATTTCTCTCAAATTGATTCAACTCCTCTTGTATTGCGATGACCCATGAATCATCTTTCAATGCCTCATCAATACATTTAGGTTCAATTTGGGAGAGAAAAGCAGTATTTGCACAAAAATTCTTAAGAGAGGAACGAGTTTAAACCCCTTTAGAAGTGTCTCATGTTATTAGCTCCTTATGATGAGCATCTATATACTTCCATTCCTTCGGTAAAGAAGGTTCGGAAGAAGATGTATCTAAGTTGTTAAAAGGAGAAAGGGATTCATTCGAGTTCAAAGTATCAAAATTAAGATCATCATCAAAATTATTTTTCTTAACTTCAAAAATTTCATTAAAAACCATATGAATTGATTCTTCTATATGTTGAATCTCGGATTTTGATGATGAAGTCAGTTGTCATTTGTTATCTAATCTATATGTTGAGATAAGTGTGCAGGATTAACTACGATGAAAGTAAGATATGCAGCAGGAGTTGCATCGGAATCAAGACAATGATCACGTTGGGAGTTCGAGAGTTCGACGGAAGTTCGGACAGTCGTCGGAGGTTCTACGGGAACAAATCCGAGAAGTCCATGAGCTTGCCAAAGAAGCTCGTCGAAACTCGCCAAGTGGATCGTCGCAAGTCCAGGAGTTTGCCGGAAGTCCGCAGGAGCATCACCGAGGGTTCATCGGATGATCAACGGAAGTTTGCCGGAAGCTTGCCGGAAGAACCGATTGACGCACCGGAGTAAGTTACAGTAAATTTCTTAGGAAATATCGTAGTTAGCACAATGATTAAGTTGGAAATGGGAGGTGATCCCATTAACTTAATCTTGGGGCAATTGGGCCCTTGAAAAACCCAAATTGTGCCGAATGGATCAACCCATTCGGACTCTGATTTTTGCCAAGCGGTTGAACCGCCCTAGCCAGGAGGTGGCACCGCCTGAGCTCACTCTTCGAGCTCTGGCAGGAGGTGCAACCACCTCAGTCAGGCGGTGGCACCGCTTGAGCTCGGTCTTCGAGCTCTGCCAAGAGGTGCAACCACCCCTGAAAGGAGGTGGCACCGCCCAGAGGCTCAGTCTTTGAGCTCTGCCAAGCGGTGCAACTGCCTCAGTTAGGAGGTGCAACCGCCAGATCTCGAAATTCCGGGAATTGATAGTTTTGAGCTCGAAATTCAAACTGGGTTGGGGCCTATAAATACCCCACCCTTTCAGCACTGAAAGAGCACAAAAAACACACCGAAATCCTGATATTATTCTGTGATTTTTAGAGCTCAAAATTGTTCTAAAGGCCAAAAGTTCTTCTCCCTCTTTTCTTCCAAGTTCTGATCTTTAAAGAGAGGAGAGAAAATTCTGTAAGGGTTGTCTCCTAAGCCCGTCAAAAGGAGTGAAACTGTAAAAGGGTGGTTAGCCTTCGCCTATTGAAGGAAGGCCTCTAGTAGACGTCGGTGACCTCGTCGGTGGAGGAAGCCAAAAGTGGATGTAGGTCAAGATTGACTGAACCACTCTAAATCTCGGTTTGCATTTACTTTGAGCATCTTATCCTTACTGCAAACCTCCTCAATAGCTTACTGCCTTCTGCACATTTACGATCGTGTTTTAAAGTTCAGTATTTTTCGAATCGGCGTTTAGACGTAAATCAGTTTTATCATACGAACATCATATTTCAGTTTACGTAAATCAGCTTACATTTTAACTTTCATCATAATTGCAAACTGCCTTCATAGATTTCCTTTAACTACATCTCGCTTGATTATAAGTTAAAGAGATTTACGAATCGGCTTTTCTACCGAAATCGCTTTTATCGTACGAACACCTTTTTAATTGTCGAAAGTTTTCCGTTGCACTAATTCACCCCCCCCCCCCCCCTCCCCCCCCCCTCTTAGTGCTCTTGATCCTAACAATTGGTATCAGAGCCGGGTTAACTCTCAAACGGATTAAAACCCAAGAGAGATGGCATACGCCGGAAACCAAGAGGGCCATTCTATTACACGTCCACCCATGTTCAATGGGATGGACTACACCTATTGGAAGACCCGAATGAGGATCTTTCTTATTTCTATGGATTTTGAACTTTGGAATCTTGTCGAAAATGGATTTTCGAAGTCTTCTCTTCCAATAATCGATTGGAATGAATTGGAGAAGAAGGCTTTCGCTCTTAATGCAAAGGTTATGAATGCCTTATTTTGTGCGCTTGATAAAAACGAGTTCAACCGTGTTTCGATTTGTGAAACCGCATTTAATATTTGGCACACACTCGAATTGACTCACGAAGGCACAAGTAGAGTGAAAGAGTCAAAAATCAATCTTTTAATACATTCTTTCGAACTTTTCCAGATGAAACCGAGTGAGACTATTGGCGACATGTTTACCTGTTTCACGGATATCGTCAACGGTCTAAAAGGACTCGGAAAAAGTTTTTCGGATTTTGAGCTCGTAAATAAGATTCTAAGATCCCTTCCTAAGAATTGGGATCCTAAAGTCACTGCTATTCAAGAGGCGAAAGATCTAAACAACTTCCCTCTTGAAGAACTAATCGGGTCGTTAATGACCTACGAGATGATTTGCAAAGCTCATGAAGAGCAAGAAGACATCCTTCCAAAGAACAAGAAGGATATGACACTTAGAACTTCAGAAGACCACTTGAGAGAAAACTCAAGTGATGAGGACTGTGACGATGACTTGGTACTTCTAACAAGAAAATTTAAAAAATTCATTAAAAGAAACAAGTTTAAGAATGAAACAAAAAATAAATTTGAACACAAGAAGGACCAAGTTATTTACTATGAGTGCAAAAAGCTGGGACAATATAAGAGTGATTGTCCCCAAGTCAAAAATAGAACATCAAAGAAGAAGGCGCTCAAAGCAACGTGGGATGACTCGAGCGCGTCCGAAGAAGAGGAGTCCAACACCGAGCAAGTTACTCATTACGCCTTAATGGCCATCGGGGAGGAGGTAACGAATTTAATAGATGCAGATTTATCATTTGATGAATTATTAAATGCCTTCCATGACTTATTTGATGAATGCAAGATTATTAGTAGAAAATACAAATTGCTAAAAAAGGAGCATGATAGTCTTACTTGTAATTTTGATAAGTTAAAAACTGAATATCATGATAGTTTAGGTTCATGCATAAAATGCCATGATCTAGAAACTCTCCAAAAGGAAAACTTACTACTTAAAGACACCTTGAAGAAATTCGAGGTTGATAGCAAGTCTTTGAACATGATCCTTGCAAACAAGGGTCACGTTCCCAAAAGAAGTGGAATCGGATTTGTGAGAAGTCCTCACCAAAATCCAACCACCTTCATAAAAGGCCCCATCTTACATGTTCGACACCAAAGCAAATGCAACTTTTGTTGCAAACTTGGACACAAAACGCATTATTGTCCATTCAAGAAAATTAGTCCGAACAAATTAATTTGGGTTCCTAAAGGAACCATGATAAATTCTATGCAACATGATAAACAATGTAGATCTATTTTTGAGGCACCCAAAAGCAAATGGGTACCTAAAGATCATCCTTTCTTGTAGAAACCTATACCATCACAAGCTAGGAGCAAGAGATGGTACCTTGATAGTGGATGCTCAAGGCATATGACCGGAGATCCATCTTAATTCTCTAAGCTCACTAGTATAGACGAAGGCTATGTCACCTTCGGAGACAACAACAAGGGTAAAATCATTGGCAAAAGAACCATAGGTAACAAATCCAACTTCTTTATTGAAGATGTTTTGTTAGTTGATGGTTTAAAACATAACCTCTTGAGCATTAGTCAATCATGTGATAAAGGATATATTATCAGATTCGAATCTAATGCTTGCATCATTGAAAAACCACACAAAAACACGTCTATGATTGCATTAAAACAAAATAACGTATACACTATTGACATCAATGATTTATGTAATGAAATGTGTTTTTTGGTTTTGAATGAGGATGCTTGGCTATGGCATAGAAGATTAGGTCAAGCTAGCATGAAACTAATCACTCAAATATCATCTAAAGAACTTGTAAGAGGAATTCCTCATATCAAGTTCATCAAAGATAATGTATGTGATGCTTGCCAATTAGGTAAACAAATTAAGAGTAGTTTCAAATCTAAGAATCAAATAAGCACCTCTAGGCCCTTACAATTGATCCATATGGATTTGTTCGGACCAATCTCTACATCAAGCCTAGGAGGTAGCAAATACGCCTTCGTCATTATGGATGACTATAGCAGATACACATGGACTTACTTCTTAAAACAGAAAAATGAACGCTTTAGATATTTTACCAAGTTTTGTAAACTTGTTCAAAATGAGAAGGGTTCTATGATTTCGTCAATTAGAAGTGATCACGGTGGTGAATTTCAAAACCATGATTTCCAAGAATTTTGTGAACTCAATGGATACAACCATAATTTCTCTACTCCTAGAAATCCTCAACAAAATAGAGTAGTAGAAAGAAAAAATCAAAATTTACAAGAAATGGCAAGAACCATGTTGAATGAACATAGCCTACCCAAATATTTTTGGGCCGAAGCCGTAAACACTGCATGCTATATTTTGAATAGAGTTCTAGTAAGACCCTTACTCACCAAAACTCCCTATGAGTTATGGAACAACAAAAAACCCAATGTTTCATATTTGAAAGTCTTTGGGTGTAAGTGTTTTATCTTGAATGAAAAAGATAACTTAGGAAAATTTGATGCTAAATCCGATGAAGGAATCTTTCTTGGTTATTCTTCGGTTTCTAAAGCTTTTCGTATCTTCAATAAAAGAACTTTAATTATTAAAGAATCCATTCATGTTGTTTTCAATGAGATTTCCGAAATCAGGAAAAATGATTTTGATGATGATGTTAATTTTGATTCCTTGAATTTAAATGAAACCCCGTCTCCAACTAGCAACTTGGATGCATCCACTTCCGAAACATCCTTACCCAAGGATTGGAAGTATGTAGATGCTCATCCTAAGGGGCTAATCTTAGGAGACACATCAAAGGGGGTTCAAACACGTTCTTCTCTTAAAAATTTTGGTACCAATGCCGCTTTTCTCTCCCAAATTGAACCCAAATGTGTTGACGAAGCCATGAAAAATGATTCATAGATTATCGCAATGCAAGATGAATTAAATCAATTTGATAGAAATGAGGTGTAGAAGCGTATTCCTAGGCCAACTAACCATTTAGTTATTGGTACTAAATGGGTTTTTAGAAACAAGCAAGATGAATATGGTATCGTGGTTAGAAACAAGGCTAGATTAGTGGCCAAAGGTTTCAACTAAGAAGAAGGTATCGATTACAAAGAAACCTTCGCTCCTATTGCTCGATTAGAAACCATAAGGATGCTCCTTGCCTACGCTAGTAGTAATAATTTTAAGTTATTTCAAATGGACGTTAAAAGCGTTTTTCTTAATGGCTTTATTTCCGAAGAAGTCTATGTTGAACAACCTCTTGGATTTGAAAATAATAGCCTCCCTAATCATGTGTTTAGATTAACTAAAGCTCTCTATGGTTTAAAACAAGTTCCGAGGGCTTGGTATGAGAGACTTAGTTCTTTTCTTATTGAAAATAATTTCACAAAAGGCAAGGTTGATACTACATTGTTCATCAAGAATTTTGAAAATAATTTTCTCATTGTTCAGATTTATGTTGATGATATTATCTTTGGTTCTATGAATGAATCTCTTTGTGAATCTTTTGCTAAAACTATGAGTCTTGAATTCGAAATGAGTTTAATGGGAGAATTAACATTCTTCTTAGGCTTACAAATCAAACAACTAAGCAATGGCATCTTTATTAGTCAAACTAAATATGCTATGAATTTGCTAAAAAGGTTTAATATGAATAGCTCAAAAGCTATTAACACTCCTATGAGCACCTCCACTAAGTTAGAAATTGATGAAAGTGGAGAAAGTTTTGACAAAAAAACTTATTGGGGCATGATAGGAAGTTTACTTTACCTTACTGCAACTAGACCAGATATCATGTTTAGTGTAGGACTTTGTGTTAGATTTCAATCAAACCCTAAGATATCTCATCTCAAAGCAGTTAAAAGAATACTTAGATATCTTAATGGTACCACAAATCTATGATTATGGTACCCAAAATCAGAGAATCTTGAGTTAATTGCTTATGCTGATGCGGACTTTGCTGGCTGTAGACTAGATAGAAAAAGCACATCAGAAACATGTCAATTTTTAGGACATGCCCTTGTTTCTTGGTCATCTAAGAAACAAAACTCGGTTGCACTATCAACAACGAAGCTGAATATATTGCAGCAAGTGCATGCTGTGCACAAGTTGTATGGATGAAAAACACTTTAGAAGATTATAAAGTTCATCTTAAAAATATTCCCATTAAATGTGATAACACAAGTGCAATATGTTTAACAAAGAATCCTATACAACACTCAAGAACAAAACATATTGATATTAGACATCACTTTATACGAGATCATGTTACTAATCATGATGTAATCATAGAGTTCATTGATACTAAACATCAACTAGCTGATATTTTTACAAAACCTCTAAGTGAAGAACAATTTGATTTCATAAGAAGAGAATTAGGAATGTTGATGTGTCCGAATACATAAACTAGTTAAAATTATTTTTCGGACTTTATTGAATGATCAAATCACTTGATTGTCATTACATGCCTAAATAACATGTTGAAAATTATGTGTTGAATACAAAAATTTCCATAACAATAAGCATGTTTTGTCTTCATGATTGTATTTGAAAATCTATATCATAGTCTTGTCCGACTGCATGAAAGTGTTAATTTCATTTTCGGATTTGCTTAACAATTGGTATCCTAACAATCGGATTTTCTCATACACTTATTATATGAAAAATAGTTTTCTGAAATGGATTTGATGAAATTATTCCTGCTTATAAATTCCATCTTGAAATATGGATGATAGTGTTTTTACTTGCAAAGATTTGTTTCACATACATATCTTGATCCTTGTAAAAATGAAGCATGATTTAATCTCTCATCGATTTTAACTTCTCTCAAAGTAAACTCACAAATAGCCTTCCTCCTTCATGCAAAAAGATTATAACATATAAAAAGGAAGAAGTACTCAAAGTGATCTACATATCATGCTTTCCTTTATGTGCTTGTATAATTGATTTCCTATCACTCACTATTGGAAAATAACATGAACCTAGTAAAGGCATGAACAATTATCACACTTATACTCAAAATTTAACTTCTCTCAAAGTAAACTTCTCTCATTGATTTTAACTTCTCTCAAAGTAAACTCACAAATAGCCTTCCTCCTTCATGCAAAAAGATTATAACATATAAAAAGGAAGAAGTACTCAAAGTGATCTACATATCATGCTTTCCTTTATGTGCTTGTATAATTGATTTCCTATCACTCACTATTGGAAAATAACATGAACCTAGTAAAGGCATGAACAATTATCACACTTATACTCAAAATTTGCTTATATTATTCTCCTGGTATCACAATTACCACACTTTTTGTTGATGACAAAGGGGGAGAAATATATGAGTATTAATGCTATGCTATGCCTTGTTTGTATCGTGTCAAGATATCAAACAAAAAACTTACATCGTAATTTTACGTATTGATATCTTACCATGTGATGAAATGCAAAATTGCTAAAACATTTGAAATGTGTGCATCATGTAATGATATCAAAATCTTACTTCATAGTTTTACATGTTGACATCTTACAATATGATGAATTGCTACTATTACCATCATTCAAACTTGTAATGTAAAACTTGAAAATGAATGTCAAGCCTTGACATCATCTTCAGAGAGAAACATCATGATGGGAATCATGATAGGAGTATTGATAAATTTAAATGATTTTAACTTATCAATATGTCTCTTGAATTCAAAGGTTTTGAATTCAAGAATGACTTATCTCAAGTATGGCATATAGACAGTGGGAGTTAAGGTTAACTCCATTATCAATTGATTGTCATCATCAAAAAGGGGGAGATTGTTGAATCTCGGATTTTGATGATGAAGTCATTTGTCATTTGTTTTCTAATCTATATGTTGAGATAAGTGTGCAGGATTAACTACGATGAAAGTAAGATATGCAGTAGGAGTTACGCCGGAATCAAGACAATGATCACGTTGGGAGTTCGAGAGTTCGACGGAAGTTCGGACAGTCGTTGGAGGTTCTACGGGAACAAATCCGAGAAGTCCATGAGCTTGCCAAAGAAGCTCGTCGGAACTCGCTAAGTGGATCGTTGCAAGTCCAGGAGTTTGCCGGAAGTCCGCAGGAGCATCACCGAGGGTTCATCGGATGATCGACGGAAGTTCGCCGGAAGCTCACTGGAAGAAGCGATTGACGCACCGGAGCAAGTTGTAGTAAATGTCTTAGGAAATATCGTAGTTAGCACAATGATTAAGTTGGAAATGGGAAGTGATCCCATTAACTTAATCTTGGGGCAATTGGGCCCCTGAAAAACCCAAATTGGGCCGAATGGATCAACCCATTCGGACCCTGATTTCTGCCAAGCGGTTGAACCGCCCCAGCCAGGAGGTGGCACCGCCTGAGCTCGGTCTTCGAGCTCTAGCAGGAGGTGCAACCGCCTCAGTCATGTGGTGGCATCGTCTAAGCTCGGTCTTCTAGCTCTGGTAGGAGGTGCAACCGCCCCTGACAGGAGGTGGCACCGCCCAGAGGCTCAGTCTTCGAGCTCTGCCAAGCGGTGCAACTGCCTCAGTTAGGAGGTACAACCGCCAGATCCTGGAATTCCGGGAATTGATAGTTTTGAGCTCAAAATTCAAACTGGGTTAGGGCCTATAAATAGCCCACCCTTTCAGCACTGAAAGAGCACAAAAAACACACCGAAATCCTGATCTTATTCTGTGATTTTTAGAGTTCAAAATTGTTGTAAAGGCCAAAAGTTCTTCTCCCTCTTTTCTTCCAAGTTCTAATCTTTAAAGAGAGGAGAGAAAATTCTGTAAGGGTTATCTCCTAAGCCCATCAAAAGGAGTGAAACTGTAAAAGGGTGGTTGGCCTTCGCCTATTGAAGGAAGGCCTCTAGTAGACGTCGGTGACCTCGTCGGTGGAGGAAGCCAAAAGTGGATGTAGGTCAAGATTGACCGAACCACTCTAAATCTCGGTTTGCATTTACTTTGAGCATCTTATCCTTACTGCAAACCTCCTCAATAGCTTACTGCCTTCTGCACATTTACGATCGTGTTTTAAAGTTCAGTATTTTTCGAATCGACGTTTAGACGTAAATCAGTTTTATCGTACGAACATAATATTTCAGTTTGCGCTTACATTTTAACTTTCATCATAACTATAAACTGCCTTCATAGATTTCCTTTAACTACATCTCGTTTGATTACAAGTTAAAGAGATTTCCGAATCGGATTTTCTATCGAAATCGCTTTTATCGTACGAACACCTTTTTAATCGTCGAAAGTTTTCCGCTGCACTAATTCACCCCCCCCCCCCCTCTTAGTGCTCTTGATCCTAACACTATAATCAAAGTTCTTTTGTTAAAGATACGAAAAACTTTAGGAATGGAAGAATAACCAAGAAAAATTTCTTTATCGGATTTTGCATCAAACTTTCCTAAGGTATCTTTTTCTTTCAATATAAAGCATTTACATCCAAAAACTTTAAAATATGAAACATTGGGTTTTTTGTTGTTTCACAACTCATAAGGAGTTTTGGAAAGTAATGGTCTTACTAGAACCCAATTCATGACATAGCATGTCGTATTTATGGCTTCGACCCAAAAATATTTGGGTAGGCTATGTTCATTTAACATGGTTCTAGCCATTTCTTGTAAGTTTCTATTCTTTCTTTTAACTACTCTATTTTGTTAAGGATTTTTTGGAGTAGAGAAGTTGTGGTTGTATCCATTAGATTCATAAAATTCTTCGAAATCATAGTTTTAAAATTCACCACCGTGATCAATTCGAATTGATGAAATCATAAAACCTTTTTCATTTTGAACAAGTTTACAAAACTTAGAGAAAACCTAAAGCAATCATTTTTGTGTGCTAAGAAGCAAGTCTATGTGTATCTACTAAGATCATCCACAATAACAAATGTATATTTGCTACCTCCAAGGCTTGATGTAGCAATTGGTCCGAACAAGTTCATATGGATCAATTGCAAAGGTCTAGAGGTACTTATTTGGTTCTTAGGTTTGAAGCTATCTTTTATTTGTTTTCCTAGTTGACATGCATCACACACATTATCCTTGATAAACTTAATATGAGGAATTCCTCTTACAAGTTCTTTAGATGAAATTTGAGAGATTAGTTTTACGCTAGCATGACCTAATCTCCTATGCCAAAGCCAAGCATCGTCATTCAAAACCGAAAAACACATTTTATTACAAAGATCATTAATGTCAATAGTATATATGTTATTTTATTTTAGTGCAATCATAGATGTGTTCATGCAGGAAAGGGTGGGGTATATATAGACCCCAAACTGGTTTGAATTTAGAGCTCAAAAAATGTCATCACCTGGATTACCGAGGTGTTAGGACTCTAGTTACGAGAGTCCTAATTGAGAGGGACATTCATGTAAAACCTACCTAAGCCGACCCCTATTAAAGAGGTAAAGAGGCCGGCTAGGGTTAGGAGGTTGTTTCTTAAAGAAGAATTAGGAGTTGTAAAAGAATAGGAGTCTTAAGAATTAGGAGTTGTAAAGGAATAGGAGTCTTAAATAGGAGTCCTATTAGGAGTTGGTTAGAAGTAGGAGTCTTGGGTAGGAGTCCTATTAGGAGTTAGGGTTTAGAAGCCCTATAAATAGTCATGTATTCCTCCTCTTTTCATAAGCAATAGATGAATCTTTTCTGCAGCCTTTGAGCAGCAACTTGGAGGGAGGAACCCCTATAGAGTTCCAAGGAGGCCGATCCCCTAAAGAGATCAACCCCAAGTTTATAATCTGCAAGGGTTCTAACACCTGGTATCAGAGCAGCGTTCTTGGTGTCTCGCTGCCCTTCCACAGCCATCCATCAACCCTACACAACCATCCTTTGATCTCCCCGTGAATTGCAACAGGTTCTGGTTTCCTACCTTACTGCTACTGCAATTTAGTTATCCTTATTCGAAAATCCAAAAAAAAAAAAATTGTTCCTATATTGCTGCATAAACTTTTCGTCACAAAGTTTTCATCTCTACGATGAAAGATACATTGCAGAATTCCAACCGCATAGCACCATCTGTTTGATCTTGCTACTGTGCTTTTTCTATCCAAATTTCTATGAAATTTTTATTACATCTTTGACACTTCCTAACAGTAGATTTCCCTTTGGTTTCATCAAAAAATTCTCAATATAAACTACTGATCTTTTATGTCCAATCTGCTGCACTTGAATTGCAGAATTCAAGCCGCATAGCACCATCTGTTTGATCTTGCTACTGTGCTTTTTCTATCCAAATTTCTACGAAATTTTTATGACATCTTTGACACTTCCTAATAGTAGATTTTCCTTTAGTTTCATCGAAAAATTCTCAATATAAACTACTGATCTTTTATGTCCAATCTGCTACACTTGAAAATCTATGCTGTAGAAAATTTCAGCTGCATATTGTTGCCTTAACCCATTTATTTGCAATCTTTTTTTAATGAAATTTCTTATACACTTCATAGATCATCTTGGCTTCCATCTAAGATTAATCTATTAAGAAATTCATCTCTAAAAATGATTTTATGTTGCTGCAAATTTTCATCGTAACCCGCTGAAATTTCTCGACGAGAATTCTGCAATCGCAACTTGCACCAATTTCCTTGCTGTTATACTACAGAAATTTTCTTGATTAAATTAGATATCCTTGCTGTCATATAAACTGTGATTTTGCTATCAATTCCCTCCTCAATTCTCTCAAGTTTTTGGTGGAAATTATGTTGAGAAACCGTTGTTTCTTCGACGACAATTCTACTCTTACAAGACAGCACATACTTGCTGCAACTTCCATGGATTTCTGTCAAACCTTTGCTGCCATCTATCACAGATCCAAAACTTTCATCCACAGCCCTAAAACTCTACCAAACCACACCCTCAAACTGCACCCAAAACAGCCACAAAACAAGCCTAAATCGCAGCCTACATCCACCAATCCACCAACCCTTTCAACCATCATTTCTCTCAACCTATACATGCCTTTAACCCAACAACAAAAGAGAGATTTGGGGGCATATACTATGGCATCTAAGGAGACAATCAATGCTAAATTCGAAGCCTTGGAGATGCGAATGGAGGATAAGATTCGGATGCTCTTTACCGAACTCAGATTGGGCCGACCACTAAGCCCGAAGAAATCATATCAAGGAGAGAGCTTTGCCCAATCACACCAAGCCCAAATAGATGACTTCCAAGGGAGGGGAGGTTACATGACTGACCCCAACTATCCATGCATGAGAGTGGACTTCCCTAGATGGGAAGAAGGAGACCCGATTGGTTGGATCTCGTGCGCGGAGCGATATTTTCGATACCACAAAACCGCGGATGTATCTATGGTGAAAATTGCAGCTATACATCTTGAAGGGGATGCTATACAGTGGTTTGACTAGTTTGAACATACTTATGGAGTCATTTTATGGCGACAATTCAAAGAAGGACTGCTGATTCGCTTCAGACCAATTGATTACGAGAATATTCACGAACAACTAGCAAAGATCCGACAAACCTCCACCATTCAGGAGTACCAAACCAGGTTTGAAAGGTTATCTAATCAAACTCATGATTAGTCTCAAAAACAGCTATTGAGGACCTTCATTGAAGGCTTGAAGCCGAAGATCCGAGGAGAAGTTAAAGCGCGACAACCGTATACACTTATGGCAGCCATCTCTTTCTCACGACATTAAGAGGAGCAATTGAACCATGAAGCTCGGAGGACTAGGGTCACTCCTCAACCAGTAATATTGAAGCCCTCAGCCCCCCCTACTATTGACCAAGTCCCTACACCAAAGAGGTCAACAAGAGAAGAGCTTCGGGAGCGATAAGCGAAGGGGTTATGTTGGCATTATGACGAGCCGTGGAGCCGTGAGCATCGCTGTAGTAAAGGGAGACTTCTTATGATTGAACCAATAGAAGAAGAGGTCATTGAACATCCAGAAGAGAGCCTTGAACATAAAGAAGAAGATGCAGAAGAAGAGCCACAACCGATTGAAGTTACGGTACATGCACTAGCCGGCTACTCAAACCTGCAAACGATGAAAGTTGGAGGCCTTCTCAAACAACAACCGATCACTGTTCTCATCGACACGGGCAGTTCTAATAACTTTCTAAATAGTAAGGTTACTATCCAGATGGCCTTACCTATTGAGAATTGCAGCAGGTTTGACGTTAAGGTCGTCGACGGACGGATTTTGAATTGTGATCGTAGGCGCCTGTAGGAGAAACTATTGCTGCAGGACCAAGAGATAATTGCAGATTTCTTCCTTCTCGCTCTTGATGATCATGAGGCCATGCTCATAATTAAATGGTTGACGACATTATGTGATATTTCTTGGAATTTTATGCAACTAATTATGAAATTTTACAGTAAGGAGAAACAGGTGATACTGAACGGGAAACGTGAGGGCGACATAACGACAATTTGCACACAACAAATGAAGAAGGTTTTGCATAAAGCATGCAGCGGCCTTTTGGTACAACTTGAGCAGCAAACTAAGGGAGAGCCAACAAAATTTGAAGATCCAAATCTACTTCCTTTGCTTGCTGAATTTTCAGATATATTTGACGAACCGTGCAACCTACCTCTTACCCGTCGGCATGATCATTGTATAACGATTCTTCCAGGCAAATCTGCAGCAAATGCTCAGCCATATCAGTATCCACATCTCCAGAAGGATGAAATAGAAAGGATTGTAAAAGAGATGCTCAAAATAGGAGTTATTCGGCCATGTTGCAGCCCTTACTCATCACCTGTGCTCCTCATACGAAAGAAGGATGGAATATGGTGATTATGTGTTGATTACCGAGCTCTCAATGGCATAACCATCAAGGATAAATACTCTATTCCAGTAGTATATGAGTTGCTAAGGGAGCACAAATCTTCACAAAGCTGGACCTTCGATCCGGGTATCATCAAATACGAGTATGCGAAGAAGACATACCGAAAACCACCTTTTGAACACACAACAACCACTATGAATTTTTGCTTTCTTCAAAAGAAGGTGGAATATCTTGGGCATATCATATCAGAGAAAGGTGTGGCAGTAGACCCCTTCAAAATTGGAGCAATGCAAAACTGGCTGACCCCGAGGAACATAAAATTGCTACATGGCTTTTTGGGTTTAACAGGCTACTACTGCAAGTTCGTGAAAAACTATGGAGAGATTAGTGCACCAGTTACTTCCTTACTAAAAAAAGATGTCTTCCAATGGTCTGACAGAGCCTCCGCTGCCTTCGACAAACTTAAGGCAGCCATGACGACGACGCCGGTGCTAACACTACCAGATTTCAACCGACCCTTCATTATTGAGGCCGACACATCTGGAGTCAGAATTGGAGTCATTCTCATGTAAGATGGTCGACCACTCACATACACTAGCAAGGCATTATCTCTCTCCTATCAAAATAAGTCAACATATGATAAGGAGATGCTCGCCATTGTGCGCGTAACAACGCGTTGGAGACCTTACTTGATTGGTCGATGATTTCAAATTAAAACCAACCAAAAAAGCCTTAAGTACTTTTTGGAGCGAAAGATATCATCCCCTAAGCAACAAAAATGGGTAACAAAACTTCTTAGATTTGATTATGAAATAACTTACAAAAAAGGGAAAGAGAATGTTCTTGTAGATGCGCTTTCGCAGCTACCCGAGCAAGTTGAAGTTTCGGCCATTTCACTTCCGACTAGCGACTTCCTTGAGGATATTAAGATAGAATGGCAAGAAGATTCAGAGACTAGTAAGATTATAAAAAAAAAAAAAAAATTAGAGGAAGCACCAAGCTCCGTGGCTCATTACTATTGGGACTCAAAAGAATTACACTATAAGGGATGCATTATGCTTGTGACAAATTCTACTTGCATCTTCACAAGCAGATTTTGGACAAAGTTATTCCATACGCAGGGTATTAAATTGAAAAGGAGTATGGCATATCACCCACAAACCGATGGCCAAATAAAAATTGTAAATAGGTGCTTGGAGATAGCCCAAAGCCACCCACCAAATATGACTACGCAAGGAGAACTCCAGACCCAACCAAGTGCTATTATTGATCGACAGATTGTGACTCAACGATGACAACCCACTGAAGTGCTAATACAGTGGGCGAACCTATTATTAGAAGATGCCACTTGGGAGAACTATGACGACTTGAAGATCAAATTCTCAGAATTCAAGAATCGTCAGCCTCGAGGACAAGGCTGATTTGAAGAGGGCGGGTCTATTAGGACTCTAGCTAGGAGAGTCCTAATTGAGAGGGACATTCATGTAAAACCTACCTAAGCCGACCCCTATTAAAGAGGTAAAGAGGCCGGCTAGGGTTAGGAGGTTGTTTCTTAAAGAAGAATTAGGAGTTGTAAAGGAATAGGAGTCTTAAGAATTAGGAGTTGTAAAGGAATAGGAGTCTTAAGTAGGAGTCCTATTAGGAGTTGGTTAGAAGTAGGAGTCCTATTAGGAGTTAGGGTTTAGAAGCCCTATAAATAGTCATGTATTCCTCCTCTTTTCATAAGCAATAGATGAATCTTTTTTGCAGCAACTTAGAGGGAGGAACCCCTATAGAGTTCCAAGGAGGCCGATCCCCTAAAGAGATCAACCCCAAGTTTAGAATCTGCAAGGGTTCTAACACGAGGTCCTGGCATTACTATCGCTAGACTGGGCGGTACAACCACCTGACAGAGCTCAGAGACTTAGCTCTAGAGGTGCCATCGCCTGACTGGGGTGGTTCCACCACCAAGTCTTACTCAGAGACTGAGCCCAAGCGGTGCTACCACTTGACTGGGGTGGTTCCACCACCCAGCTTTCCTGGGAGACTGAGCTCTTGGGCGGTGCCACCGCCAACCAAGAAATCTGGGTCCGAATGGGCTAATCCATTCGGCCCAATTTGGCTCTGTCAAGGGCCCAATTGCCCCTAGATTAAGTTAATGGGATCACCTCCCATTCCTAGCTTAATCTACATGCTAACTACGATATTTCTTAAGATATTTACTACAACTTACTCCGGTGCATTAATCGCTTCTTCTAGCGAACATCCGACGAACCCTTGGCGATGCTCCGGTGGACTTCCGGCAAATCTCTTGGACTTGCGACGATCCACTTAGCGAGTTCCGATGAGCTTCTTTGGAAAACTCCTGGACTTATCGGATTTGTTCCCGTAGAACCTCCAACGACCGTCCGGACTTCCGTCGAAGTCTCGAACCCCCAATGTGATCATGGTCTTGACTCCGGCGCAATTCCTACTGCATATCTTACTGCCATCATAGTTAATCCTGCACACTTATCTCAACATATGGATTAGATAACAAATGATAATTGACTTCATTATCAAAATCCAAGATTCAACAAGAGCCACTCACAAATCCGATTCCGCCTTTCCTATGAACGTGACCCTTATTGGCAAGGATCATGTTTAAGGACTTGCTACCAACCTCAAATTTCTTTAAGGTATCTTTGAGTAGCAAGTTTTCCTTTTGAAGTGTATCTAAATCATGACATTTTGTGTAGGGAGCTAAGCTATTTTCATGCTTAATCTTTACTCTATCAAAATTTCTAATAAGAGAAACATGTTCCTTTTTCAAAGAATTATACTTTTTATTCAAAATTCTACATTTATCAAATAATTCATGAAAAGCACTTAAAAGCTCATTGAAAGTTAAATTTGTGTCTAATGAATTTGTTACCCCATCTCCAATAGCCATTAGCGCATAGCGAGCAAGTTGCTCGGTGTTGGTTGGCTCCTCTTCTACGGAAGCACTTGAGTCATCCCATATAGCTTTGAGCGCCTTCTTCTTTGGTTTCCCCCTCTTTGCTTGGGGACATTCACTCTTGAAGTATCTCGTTTTCTTGTATTCATAGCATATCACTTGTTCTTTCTTTGGTTCAAATTTATTTTTAGTATCATTTTTTAATTTACTTCTTTTTATAATTTTTTTGAATTTTCTTATTAATAGTGCCAAGTCTTCATCAAGGTCCTCATCACTTGAGTTTTCTTTCAAGTGGTCTTCTTGTGTTCTAAGTGCTATATCCTTCCTGTTCTTTGGAAGGGTGTCCTCAAGCTCTTCATGAGCTTTACATGTCATTTCATGGGTCATTAGTGACCCAATTAGTTCTTCAAGAGGAAAATTATTTAGATCTTTGGCCTCTTGAATGACCATTACTTTAGGGTCCCAACTCTTTGGAAGGGATCTTAAAATTTTATTAACAAGTTCAAAATCTAAAAAACCTTTACTAAGTCCTTTTAGACCATTGACAACATCCGTAAATTATGTGTACATGTCTCCAATGGTCTCACTCGGTTTTATTCGAAACAACTCATAAGAATGTAGTAAAAGATTAATTTTTGACTCCTTCACTCTACTAGTGCCTTTATGAGTCACTTCGAGTGTGTTCCAAATATCAAAAGTCATTTCACAAATCGATACTCGATTAAACTCGTTTTTATCTAATGCACAAAATAAGGCATTCATAGCCTTTGCGTTTAAAGCGTACATCTTCTCCAACTCATTCCAATCGTTCATTGGAAGAGAAGACTTTTGAAATCCATTTTCTACAATATTTCATAGTTCGAAATCCATTGAAATTAGGAAGATCCTTATTCTAGCCTTCCAATATGTGATCCGTCCCACTGAACATGGGCGGACATGTAATTGAATGGCCTTTAGGTTGCCAGCAAATGCCATCTCTCTTGGGTAGAAAACCAAATGAGAGTGATCCTTGCTTTGATACCAATTGTTAGGATCAAGAGTGGCACTAAGAGGGGGTGAATTAGTGCAGCGGAAAACTTTTGCGATTTTAGAAAATTATTCATTTTGTTTAAAACCGATTCCAACGAAAATGGTTTCGATTCAATATGTTTCAGAGAGAAGTTGAACTTGAAAGCTTTCGTAAAAGTGCAAGAGAAGATTAAGGAGGTTTGCAGTAAAGTAAATTACACAAAGTAAATACAAACCGAGTTTTAGAGTAGTTCGGTCAATGTGACCTACATCCACTTTCGGATTCCTCCTCCGATGAGGTCACTGGTGTCCACTAAAGGCCTTTCTTCAATAGGTGAAGACCAATCACCTCTTTATAGTGCTTTCTCCTTTACACGAGTTTAGGAGAGAACCCTTACAAGTCTCACACCTCTCTTGAATGATCCCAAAACTTAGAAAGGGAGGAGGAGGACTCTAGCACTTGTTTACAACACTTTTTGTCACGCCCCTCAAAATATCGACAATATTTAAAATTTTCATCATAACTAACCCAGGATCCAAACACACATTTGAGGTCACTAAGAAAACATTCAGATCAAAATTTCACCTCTATAGACTACAAATTCATAACCCTGTGCAATTCATAAACATACCACACATCACTCGATAATTCATACAATCTGAACTCAACTCATCAAAATAATAACCACAACATAAATTCACAAGTGGGGAAGTCTATGCAGTCACCAAACCAACGATTACCATAAGATCATATCATTACATGAATTTAACTTAACATTCCAAAATCCTATACATGAGGGATCCTTTATCTTACACAAAATCCACAGGTTTAGATTCATCGTCACATTTCATAAGATGCAGAGTATCTTATACAACAAATACACATATGCTAACAAAGCTCTGCCCAAAATCTTCTAAACTTTCCACCGCCTCAGCCCAATCTTAACATTTAAGCAAGCAATACGCTATCCTGAAAATTTTATCAACAAACGGGGTGAGCATAAAGAGCTCAGCAAGTGACTAACATATCCATATCAAAATAGTATAATTTCCAAAGAGATACAGTTTCAAAAATACAAGGTAGAATATACGATTTCGTAGACATAATATCATTAGGAGCAGAAACACAATTGTCCTTTCAATCTTACATATTTGGTTCCTGACAGATGGGGCATAGAGTAATTGGAGCATATCAATGGCAGATAGGACATTTCAGAACATATCAGTTCATAGCAAATGGAGCACAGAGTAATTGGAGCATATCAATAACAAAGGAAACATATCGGAGCTTATCAATGGCATATAAAATGTTCCGAAGCATATCAACGGCATATGGAATATTTCGAAGTAAAATCATCAGTGAATGAAGCATTTCAGAGCATATCAAAAACAAATATCGTACAGAAGCTCAAACGTCGTCCTTGACGTCGCAATCATATCATTCTTATCCAGAGCATGAACAGAAACAACTCACCAAAACTCTGGATGTCATATCAAACATATGAAGGTGTAGTGGGATCTCAGTCAGAATGTGATTCATCCATTTCTGAATGACCACCTGACAAAAGTCTCCCACGTCTGGGAGCTCCATCCACCCACGTCTAGGTGAAGTCAGAGGGGGCCGGCAGAGCATCGCAGGCTCTAAGCACATACCCTTTTACCATTTCTGGCAAAGGTCCAGAATATCCCACAGAGCGGGACCCCACAAAGCGGGCAATAAGCGCATACCCTTTACCATTTCTGGCAAAGGTCCAGACAATCCCACACACCAGAGTATAAGAGGGCAGTTTTAACAATAAGTAGCATATATCGGAAGCACACGCGGAATAACAAAACGTGCATGTGCCTTTTCGAGACAATACGAAACAAAGAACAAATCTCTCACAAATGTATTCAGATTTGGAATGAAATGAAAACAAGAGTATACAGGGATTCCAAGCAATCATATTTAGCTCAATTCCAATAAGAAGGTTAGACGAATTCAAATATCCAAAGGAATGAAACAGAATACGCGAAATCGACCAAAGCTCGATTTCGGACAGAATTCCAGTGGCACATCAAACAAATATTTCAAATATCAATTATGCTCCAATACCCATAAGAAAGCTATGGTCGAACCATATATCAATCTATATTCTGATGGAACAAATTTCATATGAAACAGGGTTCCCAACACGGAGTTACCTTTGATTTGGTAACCCAAGGTCAAAAACACAATCACTGTTTTGCAGAATTTATAGGGTCGGGTTCAACAGATAATTGGGTAGGCAATTGAATTCCAAAATTTTCACACTATATGTCAAAAGAAATATTTTCAAGTCTAGTTTCAAATAAAATCAGTTTGGTACAAATCAGAATTTTCAACAGGGAGTTATAGGCATTTTGGTATCGACAGGTCAGAAATCTTGAACCCTGTTTTACAGCGTCTATAGGCTCATTTGAAACAGATGTTTGGGTAAGTATTCGGTGTCCAAAATCTACAAAATCAGTGTCAAAAGGAAGATATAAGAGTCTAATTTCAAACAAAATAGTTCCTGCCTGAATTCACATTTTATACTAAAACTTATAGCTAAAACAGTGTATAGGGGTCAGTTTACCGAAAAACTTCAGAATCCATGGTTCTATGTCCAAAGAGAGACATATCAGTTTCTAAATAGAAATCCTTCAATTTATTTTGAATCAACATAAAAACAAAGGCTATTAATTCTGTAGGATGGGGTTAGAACACTTGCCTTTGAGAATTTTGACCCTACGCGAAAAGATTAAAGCAGGAACCCTTAAAGCCCCAATTTTTTTTCTCTTCTTCTTCTTCTTCTTCTTCTTCTTCTTCTTCTTTCTTTCTTTCCCTGATCACCCACGAGCTGCCTTCTATGCTTCCTTAAGAACAAAGGCAGAGAGGCTTAAACGGTGGGCTTTGTCATTTTGTGCGTTTTGCAGTTTAGTCCTTGTTTTTATCATATTCACGATTAGGTCCTTAGGGTTTACATATAGGTCCTCAGATTCTTTTTTTTTTTTTTTTTTTTTTGAACAGATCTCCCAAATCTTACAAATAAGTTACCTCTGATTCATACTCTATTTCTTTTGTCAATTTAAAATAAATGCTTACATTATCACCAGAAATTTATACGAAAATTCGGAAATGAGGGGTGTTACACTTTTACACCCCAATAACTTAAGATTATCTCAATGCTTTCGTGCCCTTTCATGCATAAAAGGGTGGTGTTTTTATAGGCCCTAATGACTTCAAAATTAGAGCCTAAAAGTGTCTAATCTCGATTTTTCGGGGTTCTGGTGATACCACCGTCATTACTGAGCGGTACTACCGCCTGACACCTGACATTGGGCGGTACCACCGCCCAATTGGATGGTACCACCGCTTGATAGAGATCGAAGACTGAGCTCTAGCGGTACCACTGCCTAACAAGGGCGGTACCATCATTGGCAATATTAACTGTCGGTAGTACCATCGCCTGACAGGGGTGGTACCATCGCCCAGAATTCCTAGGAGACCGAGTCTCCGAGGTGGTGCCACCGCTGGCCAGGAATTTAGGGGCTGAATGGGCTGCTCAATTCGGCCCAATTCAGCCCTATCAATGGCCCAATTGGCCCCATAATTAAGTTAGTGAGATTACCTCCCAATCCTAACTTAATTTACTCTTTAACTATGATACTTAAGACATGATCATAGTACTCCTTGTTCCAGTGCATCAATTGCTCTTCCGGCGAGCCTCCGGCATACTTCCGACGAACATCCGACGAACTCTCGGCAATGCTCCGATGGACTCCCGGCAAGCTCTTGGACTTTATGATGATCTTCTTGGTAAGTTCTGACGAGCTTCTTTGGCAAGCTCTTGGACTTCTCCGTTGATTCGGGTAGAACTTCCGACGAACATCCAGACTTCCGACGAACTCTCGAACTCCCAATGAGATCTCGATCTTGACTCCAACAACACCCGCTTTATGTCTTACTACTATCATAGTTAATCCTGTACACTTTTCTCAATATATAAATTAGATCAAATAATTTACAATTAACTTCATCATCAAAATCCATAATTCAATAATATTGACCTCCTACAACATTTGATTTTCTTCATGCAATGACCGATCCTTTTGGCCCGATGCCCGAACTCATGACACGAAGTCTATGTTCTGGCACGTCGACCAATCCTCTGGCCCAACGTCCAATCTTTTGACATGATCCATTTCAACCTAACACTAATTCTCCTACTTCAATTGATTTGCCTTTCCATGATCGAAGTTAGTCTTGTGTCACTCAAATACTAATTAGATCATAACTTGCTCAATTAATTTCATCATTAAAATCTAAAATTCAACACTCTCCCTTTTTTATGATGACAATCAATTTATGATGGAGTTTTAACATACTTCCCCAATCTATATGACATTGAAATAAACTTGAATTCAAAAAATGATAACTTTCTAATCATAATATCTTTGAATTCAAGTCAAAAAAATTTTAATAATTGTGACTTTCACATCATTGTATACATCATAAAATCATGAGTATTTCATGCATAATTTCAAATCATTATCATAACTTCTCCCCCTTTTATTGAGAAATTTGGGGTCATATCACATTCGCAGCAGAAGAATAGAAAAATAAAATCCTAGAATTCTCACAGAAAAGAAGGTTTCATTGTCGTGCAAAAGTTGGTGTGCAAAAACCCACAAAACCGAAAAATTACATATAAAAGAATTTCCTTGGAAGATTGTATATCCCTAAAAACCTACAGATCTGTGGGAAAGGATAAAGGAGATCAACTATCCTCCTCTCTAGTGGTGATCCACATGACATAAGCTGCATAAGATGCTCTTCAAATCGTTGCCCAAAACTCTTCCTCGCGTGCACCACACAATCAAGAAGGGGGCAGCCCTTTTTGCTATCCACATACCCCAAATAGGGGCTACAGTATGAGGAGGAGAGGGAGAGAGGAGAATAGGAGGAGGCTGCTAAAAAGAACCTATAACCTATGAGTCTTTGGTTCTCTCCTATTTATAAAGGCCTCCTATCAACTTAACCCTAATGGATCCTACCATATTGGGTACTAGATCTCCATCAAACTACCCAAGCCTCTTAAATTAGTGGGGCTCTA
This sequence comes from Musa acuminata AAA Group, assembly GCF_036884655.1. Taxonomy (NCBI): domain Eukaryota; kingdom Viridiplantae; phylum Streptophyta; class Magnoliopsida; order Zingiberales; family Musaceae; genus Musa; species Musa acuminata. The sequence goes on along the minus strand of NC_088357.1, from coordinate 21,517,997 downwards.
CCTAATAATCTCATATTGTTTCTTATTAAATCTCATCCATAGGATCCAATAATTCAGGGGCTTATTGGATATCCAATAAGATATGAGCTCCAACATATATCTCATATTCGAACTTCTACTAATTGTAATACCTGCCATATGTGTATGACCCTCTAGGCCTAATATCAAGTTGGCCATGAGTCATATCTGTCAGAACTCCTTCTAGATTAGTGAATTATTATGTCCATAATAATTCACTCGACTCATCGATTGTGGACGTACTAGGCCACTACGCCGTAGTCCCCAGACAATACAGGGGAATCCAATCCTTTGGACTTATCTATCCTCAATTACTATGTATCTATAGTCCCTCATCCATCTAATACCCCAGAGACCGTATATTAGGCATGACACTATCAGGCCCATATAGTTTCTACTCGAGTCTCGCTCTAATCAGAATCTCCTAGAGAACTCTTTTTCTCTCAATCCGAATAACCCTAGCTAGGGATTTATTTGAGCAAGAAAACATAGGATATTCCTCTCATGATATCGAGAGCGGATGATCCTCTATTGACACTCAATGGCCCTCGTAAGGTTAGCTACTAGTCCCGATGACTAGTTATGCTAGATCTTACACCTCCAAACCTATAAGTCTGATATAAAAGAGTGGAGTACTCATATAAGATATCCTTGGTGTCTTAAGTCTAAGGACCAGATATACCATTGGGACATGGAATCGATGTCTAACAGTAAGGCATTATCAACCATCCAACATTCCATGAGTGAATTAATCAGTGAACTCATTCTCCAATAAGCACCTACACTGTATCCCTAGTGTCCCCACACGAGCAACTATGAGACCAGCTGTATCAATCATATGGACGGGTATACAGCAAAACCAATTTGTCCAATTATCTCAATGTCCCTCTCGAGTAAACTATGACAGGGATTATTTAGGATATGTGTTTAAAGGCGAATCGGTCTCATTATCGTGATCTCATCACGATCTAATTCCCATTGCATAAATCCATAGACATCATAATATATTTATGCAATAGGCAATATAAAGTGATAAAATATCAAATAATAATAATAAGCATAATGACTACATGTCAAGTCACACACAGAGCACATGTGAGTAGTAATCTCCCACTTGACCTAAAGCCAATCATCTTTGTGTTTGATCCCTATAAGACCCTTATGATGCTCAAAGACAATATGAGACAATAACTTTGTTAGTGGATCTACGATGTTATCTTCAGATAGAATTCTTTCCACTGCTACATCTCCTCGGGTCACGATCTCTCTGATTATGTGGAACCTCCATAGAATGTTCTTAGACTTCTGATGAGACTTGGGTTCCTTCGCAAAAACAATCATCCCGTTATTGTCGCAATATAAGGAAATCGACTCCTCACTGCCCAGCACGACTCCTAGATCTGTGATCAACTTTTTAATCTACACTCCCTCCTTTTGCTGCATTTGCTGTAACAAGGTACTCCGCCTTTGTGGTTGAGTCAACAATAGTATCTTACTTGAAACTCTTCCAATATACTGCTCCTCCATTCAGGGTGTACATATATCCCAAACTCGACTTGCTATCAGCGACATTAGATTAGAAACTCGAGTTCATGTAGCCTTCAACCTTGAGGCTACTACCTTCGTATACTAGTAAAAGATTCTTAGTCTTTCTTAAGTACTTAAGGATATACTTTACTACTTTTCAGTACTCTAAGCTTGGATCTGCCTGATACCTACTCGTGACAATCAAAGCATGCGCTATATCAGGCTTGGTATATAGCATGACATACATAATAAACCTTATCATTGAGGTATAGGGTATTGTTAGGATCAAGTCAGCACTACGAGGGAGGGGCGAATTAGTGCTTACGATAAAAGTTATGTCGATTCAAAAATCTTCATATGATAAAACCGTATCAAGGAATGTTTGACTTTGAACATGTTTTTAAGAATGTGTAGCTAAAGTAATGAGGAAGTAAAGCAGTTTGCAATAAAGGTAAACAACAAAATAAAAATGCAAATTGAGTTTATAATGGTTCGGTTGTTGTAACCTACATCCACTCCCGATTCCTCCTCTATTGAGGCCATCGACATCCGCTATCAGTCTTCCTTCAATAGGCGAAGACCAACTACCCTCTTACAACACTTTCTCCTTTTCACAGGTTTAGGAGATAACCTTTACATGTCACTCTTTTACAAGTATTCTCTTACACACCTCCCTTAGGACTAACTCTAAGCATTAGAGGAGGGAACTCAAGGTTTTGGCAGAGCTTACTCAGTTTTTTCCTTAAGAATTCTTGCTCCTTTCTTACTACACAAGTGGGGTATTTATAGGCCCCAAATGGTTTCAAAAATGGAGTAAAAAATTTGAATTTTTGGGTCTTCCGGGTATAGGCGATACCACCGCCTGCATTGGGTAGTGCCACCGCCTACAGCTTGACACTGGACGGTACCACTACCTGCAGCTTGACACTAGACAGTACTACTGCCCAGTTTGGTGGTACCACTACCTGACACACTATCACTGGGAGGTACTACCACCCAGTCTGGTGGTACCACCGCTTGACAACCTCGGAGATGAGGTTTTTTGAGTTTTCCAACTCACAAGTGGTTCCACTGCTTGGCCCAACTTTTGGGTCCCTGAATGGGTCTCCCAATGAGCCCAAATCAATCCCAATTAAGGCCAAATTGGCCCCTAATTGAGTTAGCATGATTACACCAAAAGCTAACTCAATTAGCCCCCTAAACTACTTCAATCTTAGATAAATGATTACAAAGCATGAATCCGTTATTTGACATGTCATTGGTTCATCCAAAGCTTCATCCGATCCTTCGACGCATCGCCCTCCCCAATCGGCATATTGACTCCTATAACTTCTGATCTCCTTGGCGCAATGTTCGATCCTTCAACTCGATGCCTAAATTCACGACATGAAGCCTTCTATCAACACGTCGACCTATCCTCTGGCCCGATGATGTCCAATCTTCTAACATTTCACTCCGGCCTAATGTCCGATTCCTCTTACTTTTATCAAATTGTCTCTCCTTGATCGAAGCTAGTCTTGCGTAACTTAAAATGCAGATTAGATCACAAACTCATTAATTGATTTCATCATCAAAATCTAAGATTCAACAATCTCCTCCTTTTTTATGATGACAACCAATTGATGACAGAGTTTAAACTAAACTCCCCCTATCAATATGTCATATTGATAGAATCTTAACATGTTATATTAAAATAATCATGTGCATCAAGTCATTACATTCATCATGTATATTTTAAAAATCATCATTTTTGGCATAATATGGATGATTATCATTATACCTTCTCCCCATTTGTCATTAACAAAAAGGAGAAGTGGAACTAGCAAGTTATTAGATATGCAAGCTAGTAAGATAGCAAGTTTTGAACAGCATGCTAGCAATTTTTCATATATGAAAGTTAGTAAAGTTTTTGCATCTTTTGAGATGTGCAAGATAGCATATTTTTGTATCTTTTTGAAATGTGCAAGCTAGCAAACTTTCCTTCTCTTTTGAGATGAGCAAGCTAGCAATTTTAGCAAGTTTTACATCATTTTAGAACTTGGAAGCTAGCAATTTGGCTAGTGTTACTTCTCTTTAAAGTATGAAGGCTAGCAAGTTTTTGAAAAAGAATACAAGATAGTAAATAGCAAGCTAACAAGATAGCAATGCATCATTTTAGAATATGCAAGCTAGCAAGTTTTGCATTTCTTTGAAATGTGCAAGCTAACATGTTTTAGCTTCTTCTTGAATTGTGCAAGGTAGAAAATTTTATCTCCCCCTTTGTCATTATAAAAAAAAGGGAAGAATACAATTTTGTAATTCTTTTTTCCTTTACATCAATTTTTACATCATGACAAGGATAAATTTACATCAATATTTCAATCATAAAAAATGAAAGATCAAGTCATGAATACCAAAATACCATGTATTATTTTTGATAAATTTCTTCTTTTATAAATAGAAGGAATGATAGGAAATGATCTTGATTTAAAAAGATAACTCAAGTCATAAAAATAAAAAAATGATTTGAAAAATGTATAAGAAGAGTTTATGCATTTGGGAGATTTAACATTCAAGCTATAGGGAAATCTGGGGGGGCGACATCACATGCACAACAGAAAAACATAAAAATAAAATCCCTAAATTTTTCATCGATGTGTTTGTTCTCGTGCGAAGATTGGAGCACAAAATCTACGAAACTTAAAACTACGTATATTAAATATTGTGCTACATAGGGAGATCGCATATCCCTGAATCCCTACAGATCTATAGGAGAGGATGAAGGAGGTTAAGCATCCTCCTTTCTAGCGGTGATCTATACAGTAGGGCTACAAGATGCTCCTTAAAACTCCAGGCCTGCTATTTGAGGAGGAGAAGGGGAAAGGAGAATAGGAGATGACTTTGAACCCAAAAATGCTCTAGCCTATGAACCATTATTTTCCTCCTATTTATAGAGGTCCTTTGTCAACATAACCCTAATGGATCTTGCTCTATTGGGTATTATATCTCCATCCAAATATCCTAGCCTCTTAGATTAGTAGATCTTTATCCAATAGTCTCTCATTGGCTCTTATTTAAGTTATAAATAAAAAAAAAATTATAATATAATTGAAGTCATAGACATCAAGAAGTCTAGTGATATATCATGGTTTATTTGGATAAATCCTTTCCTTAGTCAATAAGGGCAGAATAGTAGGAAAATAATTAATAAAAAACTTAGAAATAAATTCAAAAAATACTAGGTGAAAGAATCAAGATTTATTTGGATAAATGTTCTCAAGAATCAAGAAAATTATTTCATATATGGTACATCTCAAGTTGTAAACATCGACATATCATCTCATATGAAAACAAATCCAAAGTCATCATTAAAATGACTTTTGGAGAAATCTAATGAAAGCAATATAGATAGTTTCCTATAAGATTAAAAATAGCTAAGGTTCTTTAGCTTAATTCCTTTTCATACTTAGTATGCTCTAGCATTCCATACATAAACCATACATCATGATTTAAAACTGAAAGACAATATTTATCATAAAAATCATCAAGATCAAAAGTATAACACTTAATTCCAAAACATAAGATTTTAGATTATCATTGCTAGTCATAGATGCCCAACAAGCCAATCACGTGAGTGATGACACGTGTGACTTGACACGGAATCTTTTTGCTTATTATATTTTGGCATTTATCACTTTATATTGACTATTTCATATATGCATGTATATATTGTGATGTCCTTAGATCTGTGCAATGAGAATCAGATCGTGATGATATCACGATAATGAGACCGATTCACCTTTAAACTCAGATCCTAAATAATCCTAGTCATCAAGATAATCGGATAGACTGGTGTGTTATATATCCGTCCATATGATGGATGCAGTTGGTCTCATAGCTGCTCGTGTGGGGACACTAGGAATACAGTACAGGTGCTCATTGGAGAATGAGTTCACTGATTGATCCATTTATGGAATGCTGGATGGTTAATGATGCCTTATTTTCAGACAGCAATTTCATAGTCTTAGTGGTATATCTGGTCCTTAGACTTGAGACATCAAGGATGTCTTATATGAGTGCTCCATTCTTTGATACTGGACTTATAGGTTTGGGTGTCCTAGATCTAGTACAACCAGTCATTGGGAGTGGTAGTCAACCTTACGAAGGCTATTGAGTGCCGATAGAGGATCATCCACTCTCGGCATTATGAGAGGAATATCTCATATGTTCTTGCTCAGATAAATTCCTAGTTAGGGTCATTCGGATTGAGAGAGAAAGAGTTCTTCGAGAGAATCCGATTAGAGCGAGACTCGAGTAGAAACCGTATGGGTCTGATAGCACAATGCCCGGTATACGATCTCTGGGATATTAGATAGATGAGGGATTATAAGTACATGGTAACTAAGGACAAACAGGCCCAATGGATTGGATTCCCCTGTATCGTCTGGGGACTACGGTGTAGTGGCCTAGTACGTCCATAGTCGATGAGTCGAGTGTATTATTATAGAGATAATAATTCACTGAGTCAGAAGAAGTTCTGACAGGTATGACTCACGGCCAGCTCGATATTGAGCCTAGAGGGTCACACACATATGGTAGGCATTGCGATGAGCAGAGGTTCAGATATGAGATATCCGTCGGAGCCCCTATCTTATTGGGTATCCAATAAGCCCTTGAATTATTAGATCCCATAGACGAGATCCAATAAGGGCCCATAAGAGATTATTGGATAGAGATCCACTAATCGAAAAGGCTTGAGTAATTGGATGCAGATCCAATATCCAATAGGAGAGGATCCATTAGGGTTTGATAGGAGACCTCTATAAATAAGACAGATTCAATGGTTCATAGGCTAGAGCCTTTACTTGCCTCTCATATTCTCCTCCCTCTCTCCATCTCAGAGCAGGCTAGAGTTTTGAGGAGCGTCGTCGCAGCCCTGTTATGTGGATACCGTTAGAGAGTAAGACGCTTGACCTCCTTTACCCTCTCCTAGAGATCTGCAAGGAAGCAGAGATATACGATCTCCCAAGGTAACACAATCTATTCTATACGCAGTTTGTTTCGTGGATTTTTGCGCACCAATCTTCGCATGATGACGAACATCTTTTTGAGAAATTAGAGATTTTGTTTTCTTGTTCTTCCACTGCACATGTGATGTCGCCCCCAAGATTTTCTAACAGTGGTATCAGAGGCAAGTTATTCGTGCGAAAGATTGGTTTTGAACTGCGTATGTTGTGTTTTAGATAAGCTTATAACATTAAAATCATTGGCACAAATGCGAGAAAGGGTAGCAACCGTTGTTGTCCTCGCAGATGGCAGCGTTGCTATTTGCCTGCAGTAGGCTTACTGCCAGCGGTTGGCAGTCCGCTGGTGCTGCCACTAGTAGCCCGCATGCAGAGGCGCGGCGGGGTAGTGATGCTTGCAACCGCTGCGTTCGCGGGCTGAGGCACCACGAGGTGAGGCGCTTGCGGTCGCTGCTCACGCGGGGTGAGGTGCAGTAGGGCAACGGCGCTTGTGGCCGTTGCGCCCGTGGGCAGAACCCCCCATAGGGGTGGTCACTGCCCCATGGGCAGAACCGCCCTTGGAGGCGGCGGCGCCCGTAGGGGCAGCATCACCAGCAGGCATGCCGCCCACAAGCGGGGGCAACGCCCCCGCCCTCCGCCGCACAGCCCACCGCTAGTAGGGTGGTGGCGGCGGCAACAGTAGTAGAGGAAAGGGAGAAGGGTATTTGGGTTTTGGGCAAAAAGACATTTTTAACCTTGAGAATTTTAGAAATTTCAGTTTTGTCTTTTTGTCCAAATTATGAAAATACCCCTCAGAATTCAAAAAATTTCCTACATGTCCTTGATTTCAAAAATATTTATTAATTAAAAGGTTTAATTGATTATTATTTTTATTATTATCTAGTAGTTTTACATGATGATAATTTATACATGTGATGTATGATGTATGGACGGATGATCATGGACCGTGTGTACTTGTGATTATTAATATTGGGGCCTACGAGTCTCAATTATATTTCTCATTTATTGTCGAGCCTACGTGTATATGATTAAGTTGTAATCACATGAGAATGCACAGCGGGAGCGTGGATGCGATAGCGGGACCCATGAGACGGATGATCGCGATGCATTGAGATGTCGACGGAATCGACGAGGACGAGATGGACAATCACAGGGTATGGAGATGCATCGTTGCACATATAGATCTTGATGTGAGTGATTAGGCCTATTGGCTCGTGCTTGATCATATTAGGTTATGGTCCATGATCATCTTGTGTGATTGTTTATATACATACTAGATATGTATATATATTTGCATGCGATGTAGATATATATTAAATATGTATATGTGTGACATGTCATATTAGGAGACCAAATAATAGAAACCCCTCTCTCGATAATATTAAGTCGGTAAACGTGAGGCAATTAGATTGACCCATGTGGCCTTCCATCGTTATAGGTAGGGATCGATTCCCGGTGCAGGTTGAGTTGGTCGAGTCCCTCAAGACTCATCTATATTGTGATTCGCTATCTTTCCTACGACATTGTTAGGATCCTTTTATTTTTTCTTTTATTTTCTATGCTTTAATTTTATTTTTTGCATATTTATTAAGTTTGTTTAGTTTAGCTAAAGTCAGAACTCTATAAATAGGGATATAACTACTTCTTTTCAATTATCTATGAAAAATACTATTCTGTCTTTTGACAAAACCTAGGAGGCCGATCCCCTCGAAGCGATCAAGGAGGGCCAATTCCCTCGAAGTGATCAAGGAGGCCGATCCCCTCGAAGTGATCATCCCTTTCTCATCTTCTTTTTTACGATAAGAATTTAGGGTCTTATCAGACATAGAGATGTCATTGGTGACATGAGGACAAAGTATGCTTGGTCGAGTCCCTCGAGGGATATCATCAAATCAGACTCATCTTGTAATGATGGTGTTGACTTAATCGAGCATCATAGTTGGTTGAGTCCCTCGAGACCATGGTGATTCGAAGGCCAAATATAACGGGAATCACAAGGAGTTATGATCGGTAAGAGTTGCTTACCTTTTAGGCTTAGTGTGATTGGTCGAGTCCCTCGAGGTTACACTAAGACGCTAATTAGATCTTGATCCCCACTAGAAGTCTACCAGAGACTTCCGTTTCACGTGCTGAGGGTGTCGTGTGACTCGCTAGTAAAATAGTGGGAGCATATTAAGATAGAATTCCATATCTTGATTGTTTATTTCTTGTAAAATCTGCATGTTATTTATTTCTGCTGCATCTTTATTTTTAGAAAATGTCGCTTTCAAATCCCTTACGTGGCATACTTGATGTCAACTGCCTCACTGGTCTAAATTATACGAATTGGCTCCGCAACTTGAGAATTGTTCTCGCGGTAGAGAAAATCGCGTACGTCCTTGATATAGTGATGCCTACGCCCAAGGAACGGGCAAGCGAGGATGAAATTGCTCGCTACGTGAAGTACATTAATGACTCCACTCTTGCTCAGTGTTACATGTTGGGCTCTACGACTCTTGAGTTATAGAGACAACATGAAAAGATGGATGCTAGATCCATTCTTTTACATGTCCGTAAACTATTTGAGGAACAAAGAAGGACTCAGCGATATGAGATATCCAAGAGCCTCTTCTGCGCTAGGATGATTGAGGGAACACTGGTTCAGAACCATTTCTTAAAGAAGATTGAGTGGATAGAGAAACTCATAGGTCTAGGAATGGTCCTAGAGGATAACTTGTGTGTGGACATTGTGCTTCAGTCCCTACCAGATTCCTTTTCATAGTTCATAGTGAATTTTAATATGAATAAGCTTAAGGTGACTCTCCTAGAGCTTCTCAATATATTGAGGGTTGTAGAGAGCACTATCAAGAAAGAGAAGCCAGTTCTCTACACTGGTGAGTCCATAAAGAAAAAGAAAGCAGAAAAGTTCCTTAAGAAGGGCCAGGGCAAGGGTAAATCAAGTAAAGCAAAGGTTGCTAAAAAAGACCTGGCAAAGGACAAAGGCCAGTTCTTCCACTATGGCAAAGATGGACACTGGAAGAGGAACTACAAAGAGTATCTTGCAAAGAGGGTGAAACAGGAGCTTGGAGAAGCTTTAGGTACATTCATGATCAATCTCCAATTGTCAGTTTTTGTGATTGTGCATTGGTATTAGATACCGGTATTGCTTATAACATCTGTAATTTGTTGTAGATTCTAGTAAAACTGAGGAGATTGGTGTGAGGAATAGTGCATAAAAGGTTTGTTTATACTAGACACTACTCCATATATCATGAATGTAGGTATGTCTAAGAGGAAACAAGATGAGGTGAATAGTGCATACCTATGGCATTATAGGCTAGATCACATTCATAAGGGAAAGATTCAAAAGTTGCTAAAGGATGGATATATAGATTTATTCGACTATGAGTCATATGGAACTTGCGAGCCTTGCCTTCATGGAAAACTGACTAACTCTCCATTTAGTGGAATTGGAGAAAGAGCCAATGAGTTATTGGAACTCATACATATTGATGTATGTGGACCCATGTCAACTCATGCCATTGGTGGTTACTCCTACTTTATTACCTTCACTGATGATTTCTCAAGGTATGGATATATGTACTTAATGAAGTACAAGTCCGAGGCCTTTAAGAAATTTATAGAGTATAAGAACGAAGTAGAGAACCAGACTGGAAAGAGTATCAAGACTCTTCGATCAGATCGAGGAGGTGAGTACTTAAGTACATAGTTTACTCAGTTCCTCAAGGACCATGGGATATTATCCCAATGGACACCTCCTTATACACCTCAGCTCAATAGTGTGTTTGAAAGGAGGAATCGTACGCTATTAGACATGGTACGGTCCATGATGAGTTTCGCTGACCTACCCATGTCATTATGGGGATATGCCCTATAGACCGCAACTTACCTTCTGAATAGAGTTCCAACTAAATTGGTAGTGTCTACATCATATGAGATATGGAAAGGGAAGAAGCCCGATCTTAAGGTTGTTAAGATTTGGGGCTACCCTGCCCACGTTAAAAGACACAACCTCGATAAGTTGGAATCGAGGACAGAGCGGTGTAAGTTCGTGGGATACCCTAAGGAAACTTGTGGGTATTATTTCTATCATCTCGAGGACCAAAATGTCTTTATAGCCAAGAGAGCAGTATTCCTTGAGAAGGAACACATTCTTGGTGGAGATAGTGGGAGCATGATAGATTTGAGCAAGGTTGGAGAACCTAGCTCAAGCACCACTCTATAGCCCGAGTCTATTCAGGTACCTAACATACAAGTTCCAACTTTATGTACGTCAGGCAAAGTATCTCATCCTCCTGAGAGATATGTGGGACATATTAGAGGAAAGGATGTTGAGGATATTGATCCTCAAACCTATGAGGAGGCTATTATGAGTATAGACTCCGGGAAGTGGCAAGAAACCATGAATTCTGAGATGTATCATCAAAGGTAAGGTGTTGACTATGACGAAACCTTCTCACCTATAGCCATGCTAAAATCCATCAGAATTCTATTAGCTATTGCAACACACTATGATTATGAGATCTTGCAAATGGACATGAAAACTGCGTTCCTCAATAGCAACCTCGAGGAGGAGGTGTATATGATATAGCCAGAGGGATTCATGTATAAGGATTGTCCAGATAAAGTGTGTAGGTTACTTAGGCCCATTGATAGACTGAAGCAAGCTTCTCGAAGTTGAAATATAAGATTTGATGAGGCGATCAGATCTTATGAATTTGTTAAGAACGAAGATGAGCCCTGTGTGTATAGGAAGATAAGTGGGAGCGCTATCACCTTTTTGGTGTTATATGTGAATGACATCCTGATCATTGGGAATGATGTAGGAATGCTATCCACAGTAAAGACTTGGTTATCTAGACACTTCTCCATGAAGGACTTAGGGGAAGCATCCTATATGTTGGGGATTCGGATATATAGAGATAGATCCAAGAGGATGCTTGGCTTGTCCCAATCTTGGTACATAGACACTATTGTCAAAATATTTTACATCAAAAATTCCAAGAGAGGTCTCATACTGATGAGACATAGGATATCGCTTTCGAGGAGTATGTCCCTAAATACTCTTGAAGAAAGGTTGAATATGGATATGATACCTTATGCCTTAGTCATAGGGTCTATCATGTATGCCATGCTATGTACTAGGCCTGATATAGCTCATGCTTTGAGTGTCATGAGCAGTTATCAGGCTGATCCAAGCTTGGAGCATTGGAAAGTAGTAAAGTGTATCCTTAAGTACTTGAGAAGGACTAAGGATCTTTTACTAATATATGGAGCTAGTAGTCTCAAGGTTGAAGGCTACACAAACTCAAGTTTTCAGTCTAATATTGATTATAGCAAGTCGAATTCAGGGTATGTGTACACCTTGAATGGAGGAGTAGTATGCTGGAAGAGTCCCAAGCAAGATATTACTACTGACTTGACCACCGAGGCAGAGTACATTACTGCAGTAGATGCAGTAAAGGAGGGAGTCTGGATGAAGAAGTTCATTATAGATCTAAGAGTCAGGCCAACTAGCAAGGAGCTAATTCCTTGTATTATGACAACTACGGGGTGATTACTCAAATAAGGGAACCTAGGTCTCATCAGAAGTGTTCTGAGGATGTTCCAACTTATTAGAGAGATCATGACTTGAGGAGATATAGTAGTAGAAAGAGTTTCATCCAAAGATAACATTACAGATCCAGTAACAAAGTCATTGTCTCATATTGTCTTTGAGTATCACAGGGGTCTGATGGGGATCAGACATATAAGTGATCGGCTTTAGGTCAAGTGGGAGATTGCTAGTCATAGATGCCCAGCAAGTCAATTACATGAGTGATGGCACGTATGACTTGACACAGAATCTTTTTGCTTATTATATTTGGGCATTTATCACTTTATATTGACTATTGCATATATGCATTTATATATTGTGATGTCTTTGGATATGTGCAATGAGAATCGGATCGTGATGAGATCACAATAATGAGACTGATTCACCTTTAAACACAGATCCTAAATAATCCCGTTCATAAGTTACTTGAGAGGGACATCGAGATAATCGGATAGACTGGTGTGTTGTATACCCGTCCATATGATGGATGCAGCTGGTCTTATAGTTGCTCGTGTGGGAACACTAGAGATACAGTACAAGTGCTTATTGGAGAATGAGTTCACTGATTGATCCACTACGGAATACTGGAAGGTTGATGATGCCTTATTATCAGACAACGATTTTGTAATCCTAGTAGTGTATCTGGTCCTTAGACTTGAGACACCAAGGATATCCTGTATGAGTGCTCTATTCTTTGATACCAGACTTATAGGTTTGAATGTCCCAGATTTAGTAAAACCGGTCATTGGGAGTGGTAGTCGACCTTACGAAGGCTATTGAGTGTCGATAGAGGATCATCCACTCTTGGCATTATGAGAGGAATATCCCATATGTTTTGCTCAGAAAAATCTCTAGCCAGGGTCATTCGGATTGAAAGAGAAAGAGTTCTCCAGGAGAATTCGACTAGAGCAAGACTAGAGTAGAAATCGTATAGGTCTGATAGCATCATGCCCGATATACGATCTCTGGAATATTAGATGGATGAGAGATTATAGGTACATGATAACTAAAGATAGATAAGTTCAATGGATTGGATTCTCCTGTATCGTCTGTGGACTACGGCGTAGTGGCCTAGTGATAAGACCCTAAAGTCTTATCGTAAAAAAGAAGAAGAGAAAGGGGATGATCACTTCGAGGGGATTGGCCTCCTTGATCGCTTCGAGGGGATCGGCCCTCTTTGATCGCTTCGAGGGGATCAGCCTCCTAAGGTTTGTCAAAAGACAAAAATAGTATTTTTCATAGATTATCGAAAAGAAGCAGTTACATCCCTATTTATAGAGTTCCGACTTTAGCTAAACTAAACAGACTTAATAAATCAGAAAATAAAAGGAAAGCATAAAAAATAAAAAGAAAAATAAAAGAAAAAATAAAGGATCCTAACAATCCCGCCCCCTTTAATTCAGCCTTGTCCTCAAGGCTGAGCAGCATCAAATTCTGGAAATTTCTCCTTTAGCATGTTGTAGGACTCCCAAGTGGCATCTTCCTTTGTTAAGTTGGCCCATTGCACCAGCACTTCAGTTACAAGATGTCTGCAATACATTGTAACTCGTCGATCAAGTATGACTTGTGGTTGAGCTTGAACTTCCCCAGTAGTAGAAGTGTCCGGCAAATGGCACTACACTATTGCATATTCACCCAATTTCCTTTTAAGGCATGCAACATGAAAGACTGGATGTATTTTAGAGCTAGCAGGCAAATCCAAGTGGTAGGCCACTAGTCCAATGCGTTCTAATACCTTATAAGGCCCAAAAAACCGAGGAGATAGCTTCATGGAAGATCGGACCTTTATGGAAGTTTGCTTGTAGGGTTGAAGACGAAGGAAAACCCAATCACCCACAGTAAATTCTCGTTCACTTCAGTGTTTATCAGCTTGTTGTTTCATTCTTGCTTGTGCGGCTGTGAGGTTATCCGTTAAAAGCTGAATAATCTTATTTCTATCCATCAATTCCTTGTCCACTTGATCAACTTTAGAAGATCCGAGTACATACTTTGTAATTATAGGTGGGGGTTGGCCATATACTACTTCAAATGGAGTCATTTTAATAGAAGAATGGTAAGAGGTATTATACCATCACTCTGCCCAGGGAAGCCATTTGACCCATTCCTTCGGCTTGTCGATGATAAGCAGTGCTCATATTCAGCTGAGTACCTTGTAAACGAAAAAGTTCTGTCCAGAAGGAGCTACTAAATATCTTGTCTCTGTCACTAACAATGGAATGGGGACTCCCATGTAATTTAGCTATGTTTTCCATAAAAATATGAGCAACACTTGCAGTAGTATAAGGATGTCATAAAGCACAGAAATGAGCATATTTTGTAAGTCTATCCACGACTACAAGTATAGTACTCTTTCCTTGAAATGATGGGAGATTGTTAATGAAATCCATAGATATGTCGGTCTAAGTAGCATCAGGAATAGGGAGGGGCTGTAGTAAGCCTGGGGTGGCTACTGTCTCACTTTTGTGACGTTGGCAAACATCACATTCAGTAACAAATTTCTTGATAAAATTTTTTATACCTTTCTAGTAAAAAAGTTATCGAACTCGCTTATAAGTGCGGAGAAATCCCGAGTGACCAGCAATTAGTGATGAATGGAACTCCTTCAGAATTATTGCCTTGCAAGAAGAATGTGGGGCAACCACTATTCGGGCTTTATAGCGTAAGTCCATCGAATCCCAACTATAATTTGAGACAGAACCTAGGGCTTCTTCTAATATTTTAATGATGTTTTGGATCTCAGGATTATTTATCCATTCCCTTCTGATAACTTCCAAAGTCTCGCAAATAGGAATAGAAATAGCTACTAGTTCAGCTTATTCTGGAAGGCGTGAGAGGGCATCTGCTACTAAATTCTCACTCTCATTTTTATAAATGATCTCATAATCGAATCCCAGTAGCTTTGTGACCCATTTCTGTTGCTCTAGAGAAGAAATCTTTTGCTCTAGAAAATATTTGAGGCTTTTGTGATCAGTGCGTATTTGAAACCGTCGACCAATTAGGTAGGGTCTCCATTTTGTGGCTGCATGTATTATAGCTAGCATCTCCTTGTCATAAATAGATAAACTCAAATGGGAAGGGGAAAGAGCATTACTTGCATAAGCGATAGGCCGACCTTCCTGCATTAATACAGCCCCTATTCCAGCTCCAAAAGCATCAGATTCAATCACAAACATCTTATTAAAATCGGGTAAAGCCAGCACGGATGTAGTAGTCATTACAGTTTTCAAGAATTGAAATACCTGAGTTGCCTCTTTTGATCATCTGAATGCATTTTTCTTTAGAAGTGACGTCAAGGGGGCACTAATTTTGCCATAATTCTTCACAAACTTTCGATAATAGCCTGTTAGTCCCAAGAACCCCCTTAAAGCTTTGATTGACTTTGGAATTGGCCAGTCTGTCATCACTTGGATTTTTGAAGGATCAACTGCAACACCCTTTTGAGATATGATATGGCCGAGGTACTCAACCTCAGGTTGCCCAAAACTGCACTTGGATTTCTTGACAAAAAAGACCATGCTCACGAAGAATATTAAAGACAATTCATAAATGTAATAAATGACTTTCTAGAGAATGACTGTATATTAAAATATCATCAAAGAAAACCAAAACAAACTTACGGAGATGAGACCGAAATATATCATTCATTAAACTCTGGAAGGTAGAGGGCGCATTGGTTAACCCGAAAGGCATTACTAGAAACTCATAATGGCCATTATATGTCCTGAAGGCAGTTTTCTGAACATCCCTTTCATGTACTCTGATTTGATGATAGCCCGATCGTAGGTCCAATTTAGTGAAGACCTGAGCTCCTCCCAATTCGTCCAACAGTTCATCCACTACTGGAATAGGATATTTATCTTTTACTGTAATGTTGTTAAGTGCTCGATAGTCGACACACATCCGCTATAAGCCATCCTTCTTTCTGACTAGTAAGACTGGGGAAGAATATGGGCTAACACTAGCTCGTATAACTCCTGTTTTGAGCATCTCTGTGACAATCCTCTCTATCTCTGCCTTTTGGAAATGTGGATATCTATAGGGTCGGACATTGGTCGGTGCCTTCTTGGGTAATAGTGGGATCCGATGATCATGACATCTAAGAGGTGGAAGTCCGTGTGGCTCTGCAAATATATTCGCAAACTCTATTAGCAATGATTCAATATTTCCAGTGGGAATGTTCACTGTCATTTCCTTTTCAATGTTATGCAATTGCACCAAAAATCCGGTGTGTGTCTTCCGAAGGACCTGCTCCATCCGATGGCTAGTGATAGTTGTAACCTTACCTCCACGTCTTCCTTTGAGAGTCACCTGTCTTTCATTAATAAAGAACTTCATAGTCAGTTTAGAAAAATTCCAGGAGACATCACCTAGGGTTGATAGCCATTCAATTCCGAGTACCACTTCATAGTCTTCCAAGGGTAATAAAAAGAAATCCACAAATAATTCTTGACCTTGCAAAATTAGTTTTATCTTTGAGCACTTGCTGTCATAGGTTAAAATCCATCCATCAGCGACCTTGACTTCAAATTTGTCACAACATTCGATATGGTAAGCTAATCGGGCTGCAACTTTTCTATCTATAAAATTATTAGTGCTGCCCATATCAATCAAAACAGTGATAGACTGGTGTTTCAGAGTTCCCCCAATTTTCATAGTTTGTGGATTAGAGTAGCCAGCCAATGCATGCACTGTATGTGTGACGGCTTCAACATTATCATTAGTTTCCACTTCTTCATGATCGGAATCCGATACTTCTACTTCCGGTTTATCCTCGATCGGTTCAATCATCAAAAGTCTTCCTTGTTTGCATCGATGCTCCTTACTCCACTTTTCATCGCAATGCCAGAACAAACCCTTGGCTAACCTTTCTTTGAGTTCCTCTCAGGTTAGTCTGCTAGTGTTATGGTTTCGACTAGGAGTAGATGAAGTAGGTTGCCTGCTAATCACCTGTTTATTGGCACCTATGTTTCGACGATATTCCACACTGATTTTTTCTTCATGTAGGCGTGCAAATGAAATCGCAGCCATCATAGTGTGGGGTTGACGAGCCTTAACCTCGCACCAGATCTCGGGAATAAGCCCTTCAATAAATGTACCCAGAAGTTGTCGTTCTGACCAATCTCTAGCTTGGTTGGACAATCTTTCAAATCTACTATGATACTCCAACACTGTAGAAGTCTGAGGAATTTTGGCGAGTTGGCCATCAACATTCTCATATTCGGATGGGCCAAAGCGAATAAGAAGTCCTCTTTTAAACGGCTCCCACGATGTAATTCCATGGCAAGTTTTGTACCAATCATACCACTGAATTGCATCTCCATCGAGCTGGATTGAGGCCACTTCTACCTTAGATTCTTCTGGGGTTCTATGAAAACGAAAAAAATTTTCCGCCCTAGAGATCCAACTGGTCGGATCCCCATCTTCCCATCGTGGAAATTCTACCCTGATACGTGGGTAGTGTGTGTCACCATCCTGGGGCCCTTTTCGTATATCTCTCGATCTGTTCAGCGTAGAACTTGAGCTCCCATCTTGTTGAAACCCGCTAAAGTGCTCCAACAAGCTCTTTTTGAAATCATGAAGAGTTTCTTGTAGCCGATTTTCAATTCTGGTTTCCAACACTTCCATTTGTGCCTTGATTGAGTTATCGGTAGCCATTGCATACGATTGCAAGTCGGTAATCCCCAGTTCTTGTTTCTGATGTCTAGTCAAGGGCATCTGCATAGTAGTTGGCAGTAGCAGCGACGGTGGTGACAGTCGGCAGCAGCAAGCGACCCCACGCGGTTGTGGCGTGGCTGAAAACTAGGGCAGAGCAAGTGTGCTCAGTTTCGGTTAGATGCAGAGCTAGGTGGAGTGACGGCGGCTGGGAGGCGAGCGGCGGTCATTGCATGGTGGCCCATAGCGGTGATGGGTCGGCTGGGCGACGACGGCGCTCGAGGGGAAGAGGAGTGCTGGAGGAGGCGTGGCTGGAAACAAGGGCAGCAGCCATGAGTTGCCCTGTTTCGATCGCCGTGAGGAGGGGGGCAACCGGCGGCTGCAGCTGCGACCCAAGGGGCGGGGCACGGCTAGGGTTGCAGTTGGGAGGCGGGCGGCGGTGATCGATCGGCCGGGAAGCAGCGGCGGCGGTGGAGAAGGAGTTGCCCTGCAGCGGCGGTAGAGAAGACGAGCAGGGCTGTGGCGGAGTGGGACGCTGGCAGCGTCGTCTCCTGGCAACGGTGGTGGCTCGGGTGGGAGGTGGCGGTGGACTCTGGCCGGAAGTGGGGCAGAGCCGGTTGCTGGCCGGAGAGCAGTGACGAGCGGCGGGTGGGCTGGCCGGAAGCAGGGGAAGCAGGGGTGCGTGGTGCGGTTGCTGCTTCTTCTTCTCTCTTTCTTTCTTTCTTTCTTTCTCTCTTTCGTTTTTTTTTTTTTTTTTTTTTGATAGCTTCGTTACAATGAGAACGCCAAGGATCGTCACTCTAATACCAAATGATAAGACCCTAAAGTCTTGTCGTAAAAAAAATGAAGAGAAAGGGGATGATTACTTCGAGGGGATCGACCTCCTAGGGTTTGTCAAAAGACAAAAATAGTATTTTCCATAGATTATCGAAAAGAAGTAGTTACATATCTATTTATAGAGTTCTGACTTTAGCTAAACTAAATAGACTTAATAAATCAGAAAATAAAAGGAAAGCACAAAAAAAAAAAAGGAAAAATAAAAGGATCCTAACACCTAGTATGTCCGTAATCGATGAGTCAAGTGAATTATTATAGAGATAATAATTCACTAAGTCAGAAGGAGTTCTGATAGGTATGACTCACGATCAGCTCGATATTTGGCCTAGAAGGTCACACACGTATGGTAGGCGTCGCGATAAGTAGAGGTTCAGATATGAGATATCCGCCAGAGCCCCTATCTTATTGGATATCCAATAAGCTCCTAAATTATTGGATCCCATGGACGAGATCCAATAAGAGCCCATGAGAGATTATTAGATAGAGATCCACTAATCTAAATGGCTTGGGTAATTGGATGTAGATCCAATACCCAATAGGGGAGGATCCATTAGGGTTTGATAGGGGACCTCTATAAATAGGAGGAATTCAGTGGTTCATAGGCTAGAGCCTTTGCTTGCCTCTCCTATTCTCCTCCCCCTCTCCACCTCAGAGCAGCCCTGCTGTGTGGATACCACTAGAGAGGAGGACGCTTGACCTCCTTCACCCTCTCCTAGAGATCTGCAAGGAAGTAGGGATATACGATCTCCCTAGGTAACATAATCTATTATATACGTAGTTTGTTTTACGGATTTTTGTGCACCAATCTTCGCACTATTATGAACATCTTTTTGGGAAATTAGGGATTTTATTTTTTTGTTCTTCCATTGCGCATGTGATGTTACCCCCAAGATTTCCCAACAATCATTACTTCAAATCCTCATGCATAATATAAAATAATCAAGTATGATTTCATAAAGCATCTTCAATTAAACTCATTTTGTTTCGACTAGTGAGCTTTGTAAAGTATGTCAAATATGCAGTTATAAGCCTTAAGCATCGACTATCAAAATTTTATTTTTGCTCATAGCTTTCAATTATAGGCATATCTACAAGAAATTAGGTTTTCTTTTAGGAACCCATTTAACCTTGGGTCCCTCGTAAAAAAATCTACCTATAATTGAGTGATTTTTTATTCCTTTAGGAACCCAAACTAATTTTGTGGACTATATATTTTAAATGGACATTTGTAGGCAAAATGACTATATTTTTTACAAAAAATATATATTTCTTTTGGTGAGATATGTAATGCAAGTCCTTTAATGAAGATATTTGGCTTTTGTTGAGTGTTACTCACAAAGCCAATTCCTTTCTTTCTATGAACATGACCCTTATTAACAAGGATCATGAGATTTATTACATATTTTAAAATTTTCTAATGTTTCTTGTCGTAAGACATTTTCTTTCTTAAGTGAATCTATCTCATCACACTTAGTGCAAGAAGCTAATATACTATCATCATGCTCATTTTTTAATTTATCAAATTCACTAACAAGATAAGCATGCTCCTTTTTTAACAACTTGTATTTTTTACCAACTAGCTTACATTCATCATATAGATTATTGAAAGCAATAAGTAAATCATCATAAGCTAAATGAGATTCGATTGAGTCACTTACCTCATCATTGAGCGCCATTAAAGCATAATTTACAACTTTGACTTTGTTAATTGGCTCATCATTTTTGGATGCATTCAAATCGTTCCAAGTTGCTTTGAGCACCTTCTTTTTCTTTGGTAACTTCTTTTTCATTTAGGGACATTCATTTTAAAGTGCCCCAACTTCTTGCATTCATAGTAAATTATTTGGTCCTTTTTGAGTTCGCTTTTGTTCTTAAAGTCTTGTTTTGTTTTGTTCCTTTTTAAGAATTTTTTAAACTTTTTTGTAAGGAGTGTTAAGTCATCATCATCATCACTTGAGTTTTCACCCAAGTGGCCTTCTTTGGTTCTAAGTATCATGTCCTTCCTGTTCTTTGAAGGGTTGTTCTCAAGTTTATCATGTGCTATATACGTCATTTCATAGGTCATCAAGGACCCGATAAGTTCTTCAAGCGAAAGTTATTTAGGTCATTTGCTTCTTATATTGCCGTTACTTTAGGATCCCAACTTTTTGGAAGGGATCTTAATATCTTATTAACAAGTTCAAAATCAGAAAAAATTTTATCAAGTGCTTTTAGACCATTGACAACATCCATAAAATGGGTGTACATATCTCCAATGGTCTCACTTAGTTTTATGCGAAATAACTCATTGCTATGAACCGAAAGATTAATTTTTGACTCTTTAACCCTACTTCTACCTACATGTATGACTTCAAGTACGTGCTAAATCTCATGTGCAGTTTCGCATATAGAAACCCGATTAAATTCGGTTTTATCAAGAGTACATAACAAAGCGTTCATCACTTTAGCATTCAAATAGAAATTTTTCTTTTCTAAATCATTCAATTCGTTCATTAGTTTAGAAGACTTCTTAAAATTGCTTTCAACAATGTTCCACAATTCAAAATCTATAGAAAGCAAGAAAATTCTCATTCTAGTTATTCAATACGTATAGTCCATCCCATTGAACATAGGAGGACGAGTGATAGAAAGACCCTCTTGATTATCGACAAAAGCCATCACTCTTAGGATTTAATCCAAATAGAGAGTAACCTTGCTCTGATACCAACTATTAGGATTGTGAATGACACTAAGAGGGGGGGGGGCAATTAGTTCTATCGTAAAAAGTAAGTCGATTCGAAACTTTCGGCTTGATAAAAATGTATCAAAAGATATATTGAAAGTGTAATTGACTTAGAATAAGAGCGATAAGCAATTAAGGTAGAAAACAACAATAGTAATGAAGAGCAACAAGAAAGTGTACACCAATTTTATAATGGTTCGGTCATCGTGACTTACGTTCACTCTTGATTCCTCCTCCGTTGAGGTCACTAGTGTCCACTATCGGTCTTCCTTCAATGGGTGAAGATCAACTACCCTCTTACAGCACTTTTTCTTTTTTATATGTTTAGGAGACAACCTTTTACAAGCCTCACACCTCTCTTAGATTGATCATAAAGCTAAAGGAGGAGGACACTTAGTACTTTTTCAACACTTTTACAACCAAAATATCAAGACTTTTATTCACAATTTTCATGCTCTTTTATGTAGGAAATAGTGGGTATTTATAGGCTCCAGTGGCTTAAAAAATAAAGCTAAAAAGTATCTCATCCTGGGTTTCTAGGGTACTGGTGGTACCATCGCTTGTAGACTGACACTAGTCCATACCACTACCTAATAGAGCCTCGAAGATCGGGCTCTAGAGGTACCACCACCTGACTCTCTAACACTAGGCGATACTGTTAGGATCAAGAGCACTAAGAGGGGGGGGGGAGGTGAATTAGTGCAGCGGAAATCTTTCGACGATAAGAAAACGTTCGAACGATAAAAACGATTTCAGTGTGAAAGCCGATTCTAAGATTACTTTAACTTAAGATCAAGCGAGATGATGTTAAAGTCAATCTATGAAGGCAGTTTGCAGTTATGATGAAAACCAGAATATAAGCGCAAACTGAAATACGACGTTCGTACGAAGAAACCGATTTACGTCTAAATGCTGATTCGTAAATCACTTGATTAGGCGAGATGCAGGTTAAGCAAGGATATAAAGGCAGTTTGCAGTTAAGATAGAAATCAAAACGTAAACGCAAACTGAAATATGATGATCGTACGAGAAAATAGATTTACGTCTAAACGCTGATTCGGAAAGTGCAAAGCTTGAAACCCGATCGTATATGCGCAGAAAGTAGTAAGCTTTAGAGGAGGTTTGAAGTAAAGATAATATGCTCAAAGTAAATGCAAACCGAGATTTAGAGTGGTTCGGTCAATCTTGACCTACTCCACTTTTGGCTTCCTACACCGACGAGGTCACCGACGTCAACTAGAGGCCTTCCTTCAATAGGCGAAGGCCAACCAACCTTTTACAGTTTCACTCCTTTTGACGAGCTTAGGAGACAACCCTTACAGAATTTTCTCTCCTCTCTTTACAGCTCAGAACTTGGAAGAAAAGAGGGAGAAGAACTTTTGGCCTTTACAACAATTTTGAGCTCTAAAAATCATAGAACAAGATTAGGATTTCGGTGTTAGTTCTTGCTCTTTCAGTGCTGAATGGGTGGGGTATTTATAGGCCCCAACCTAGTTCAAATTTGGAGCTCAAAACTGTCAATTCCCGGAATTCCGGGATCAGGCGGTTGCACCTCCTGACTGGAGCGGTTGCATCGCTTAGCAGAGCTCGAAGACTGAGCCTCTGGGCGGTGCCACCTCCTGTCAGGGGCAGTTGCACCTCTTGCTAGAGCTCGAAGACCGAGCTCAGGCGGTGCAACCTCCTGACTGAGGCAGTTGCACCGCTCAGCCAGTGCTTGGAGACCGAGCCCAGGCGGTGCCACCTCCTGTTAGGGGAGGTTGCACCGCCCAGTCTCGCTCGGAGACTGAGCTCAGGTGGTGCCACCGCCTGGCAGGAGCGGTTGCACCTCTCAGTCTCGCTCGAAGACTGAGCCCAGGTGGTGCAACCTCCTGCCTTGGGCGGTTCAACCGCCTGGCAGAAATCAGGGTCCGAATGGGTTGATCCATTCGGCCCAATTTGGGGTTTTCAAGTGCCCAATTGCCCCAAGATTAAGTTAATGGGATCACCTCCCATTTCCAACTTGATCATTGTGCTAACTACAATATTCCCTAAGACATTTACTGCAACTTGCTCCGGTGCGTCAATCGCTTCTTCCGGCGAGCTTCCGGCGAACTTCCGTTGATCATCCGATGAACCCTCGGTGATGCTCCTGCGGACTTCCAGCAAACTCCTGGACTTGTGACGATCCACTTGGCGAGTTCCGACGAGCTTCTTTGGCAAGCTCATGGACGTCTCGGATTTGTTCCCGCAGAACCTCCGACGACTGTCCGAACTTCCGTCAAACTCTCGAACTCCCAACATGATCATTGTCTTGACTCCGGCGCAACTCTTGCTGCATGTCTTTCTTCTATCGTAGTTAATCCTGCACACTTAAAACAAAACTTCGATCGAGACAATTAATCCTAAGCAATTAACCAAGTTGTTCGGCATGTCATTGGTCCCTCGATACTTCGTCCAATTCTTCGGCGCATCGTCCTCTCCTGCAGCCTATTGCCCAATCGGCCAGTTGACTCCGCAACTCCGATATCCTTGGCACAATACCCGCTCTTTTTGGCCCGATGCCCGAGTCTACGGCCCGAAGCCTTCTGTCGATACGTCGACCGATCCACCGGCCCGACGTCCAATTCTCTGACATGTTCCTTCGGCACAACATGATTTTCCTGCTTTAATTGTCTCATCCTGATCAAAGCATCCTGCGTCACTCAAAATGTAGATTAAATTATAAACATATATTAAGTGGTTTCATCATCAAAATATGAGATTCAATAGATACCACTACTAGACATAGCTCTTGAAGACTGAGCTCTAGCGGTATCACCGCCTGACAGGTGGTACCATCATTGGCAGGTAATAACTGCCGGTGGTACCACCACCCAATCTGGGCGGTACCACCACCCATAACACCTAGGAGACCGAGTGCCAAGCGGTGCCACCGCCAACTATGACTTCAGGGGCTGAATGGGTGTTAGAACCCTTGCAAATTCTAGGCTTGGGGTTGATCTCTTTAGGGGATCGACCTCTTTAGAACTCTATATGGGTTTCTTCCTCCAAGTTGCCGCCTAAAGGCTGCAAAAAAGATTCTTCTATTGCTTGAGAAAAGAGGATGAATACATGGCTATTTATAGGGCTTCTAAACCCCAAGTCCTAATTGTTAGGATCAAGAGCACTAGGGGGGGGGGGGGGTGAATTAGTGCAGCGGAAAACTTTTGACGTTTAAAACTGCGTTCGTACAATGAAATCGTTTCCGACATAAATTCATTTTCGAAAACTTAACTTGAAAGCGAGTTCGTAAAGGAGTGCAGCGAAAGTAAAGAGGAAGTAAAGCACATATGGAGGTTTGCAGTAAGGTAAGCAGCAAGAATAAATGCAAACCAGAAAGCACCACAATTTTAGAGTGGTTCGGTCAATCTTGACCTATATCCACTTTTGGCTTCCTCCTCCGATGAGGTCATCGACGTCCACTAGAGGCCTTCCTTCAATAGGCGAAGGCCAACCACCCTTTTACAGTTTCACTCCTTTTGACGGGCTTAGGAGGCAACCCTTACAGAATTTTTTTTCCTCTCTTGACAGATTAAAACTTAGAAGAAAAGAGGAAGGAGAACTTTGAACTCATACAACACTTTTGAGCTCTAAAAATCACAGAGTAAGATTGGATTTTCGGTGCATTTAGTTGCCCTTTCATTGCTGAAAGGGTGGGGTATTTATAGGCCCTAAACCAGTTTGAATTCCGAGCTGAAAATTGTCATCTCCCCGAATTCCAGGGTATGGCGGTTGCACCGCCTGACTAGGGCGGTTGCACCGCCTAGCAGAGCTAAGAGACTGAGCCTCTGGGTGGTGTCACCTCCTGTCAGGGGCGGTTGCACCGCTTGGTAGAGCTCGGAGACTGAGCCTTTAGGCGGTGCCGAATAGGGGCGGTTGCACCGCCTAGTCTCGCTCGGAGACTGAGCCCAGGCGGTGCCACCGCTTGATTGGGGCGGTTGCACCATTTGGCAGAGCTCGGAGACCGAGCTCAGGCGGTTCCACCGATTGTAAGGGGTGGTTGCACCGCCCAGCCTAGCTCGGAGACTGAGCCCTGGGCGGTGCCACCGCCGACCCAAGTGGTGCCACCGCCGACTCAGGCGGTGCCACCGCTAGCCAAGAAATCTGGGTCCGAATGGGCTGATCCATTCGGCCCAATTTGGGTCTGTCAAGGGCCCAATTGCCCAAAGATTAAGTTAATAGGATCACCTCCCATTTCTAACTTAATCATCATGCTAACAATAATATTTCTTAAGACATTTATTGCAACTTGCTTCGGTGCATCAATCGCTTCTTCCGGCGAGCTTCCGGCAAACTTCCATCGATCATCCGATGAACCCTCGGTGATGCTCCTACGGACTTCTGGCAAACTCCTGGACTTGCGATAATCCACTTGGCAAGTTCCGATGAGCTTGTTTTGGCAAGCTCCTAGACTTCTCGGATTTGTTCCCGCAGAACCTCCGACGACCGTCCGGACTTCCATCGAACTCTCGAACTCCCAACGTGATCTTAGTCTTGATTCCGACGCAACTCCTTCTGCATGTCTTACTTTCATCATAGTTAATCCTGCACACTTATCTCAACATATGGATTAGATAACAAATGACAATTGACTTCATTCAAAATATGAGATTCAATAATCTCCCCCTTTTTTATGATGATAATCAATTGATAACGGAGTTAATCTTAACTCCCCCTATCTATATGCCATACTTGAGATAAGTCATTCTTGAATTCAAGGCTTTTGAATTCAATAGACTTATTGATAAGTTAAGAACTCTTAACCTTATCAATTACTCCCATCATAATTCCTATCATGATGTATCTTACTGAAAATGATGTCAAGACTTGACATCCATTCTCATGTTTTACATTTCAAATATGAATGATGGTAGCAGTTCAACATAAGATATCAACATGTAAATTTACAATTTAAGCTTTTGATATCTTAATGTAAAGCAAACATTTCAAGTGTTTAGCAATAGTAGTATCACATGGCAAGATATCAACAAGTAAAGTTGCTATGTAAGTTCTTGATATTTTATCATGATATGGCAATAACATAGTGCAAATATGACAATAACATAGTGCAAATATGGCACTCATCAATTCATATATTTCTCATTCAAATATGACACTCATAGTATCAATTCATATATTTCTCCCTCTTTGTCATCAACAAAAAGGAAAATGATATAAACAAAATTTAAACATAAGTGCGGTAATTATTCATGCCATAACTAGGTTCATGTCTTTTTCCAACAGTGAGTGATAGGATACCAATTATGCAAACATCTCAAGGAAAACATGGCATGGAGATAGCTTTGAATACTTTTTCCTTTTTATTTGTTATTATCTTTTTGCATGAAGGAGGAAGGCTATTTGTGATACCAGCCATTTGTGAGTTTACTTTGAATGAAGTTCAAATCGTTGAGAGATTAAATCATACTTCATTTTTACA
Source organism: Musa acuminata AAA Group (assembly GCF_036884655.1). Classification (NCBI taxonomy): domain Eukaryota; kingdom Viridiplantae; phylum Streptophyta; class Magnoliopsida; order Zingiberales; family Musaceae; genus Musa; species Musa acuminata. The sequence goes on along the minus strand of NC_088357.1, from coordinate 21,491,184 downwards.
AGTATCAAGATATGTATGTGAAACAAATCCTTGCAAGTAAAAACACTATCATCCATATTTTAAGAAGGAATTTACAAGCAGGAATCATTTCATCAAATCCATTTCTCAAAAAAAAATATTTTTCACATGATAAGTGTATGAAAGATGTATTTGCTAGTTAATTCCATATGTCAAAAATCAATTATGAGAATCAAACTCGATATGACATATGCTTATTAAGTTTGGAAGAGGATAATATATCGAGAAAATCTGATTGTTAGGATACCACTAGTTAAGAGAATCCAAAAATGAAATTAACACTTTCATGCATTCGTATAAGACTATACTATGGATTTTCAAATACAATCATGAAGACAAAACATGCTCATTGTTATGAAAATTTTTGTATCCAAAACACATAATTTCCAACCTATAATTAAAGCATGTAATTATGTAAAATCACCATGGCAATTAAGTGATTTGATCATTAAAAAATCTGAAAAATAACTTAACAAGTTCATACATTCGGACATATTAACATTCCTAATTCTCTTCTAATGAAATCAAATTGTTCTTCACTTAGTGGTTTTATAAAAATATCAACTAGTTGATGCTTAGTATCTATGAACTCTATGATTACATCATGATTAGTGACATGATCTCGTATAAAGTGATGTCTAATATCAATATATTTTGTTCTTGAGTGTTGAATGAGATTATTTGTTAAACATATTGCACTTGGGTTATCACATTTAATGGGAATGTTTTTAAGATGGACTTTATAATCTTATAAGGTGTTTTTCATCCACACAACTTGTGCACAACATGCACTAGCTACAATATACTTAGCTTCGGTTTTTGATAGTGCAACCGAGTTTTGTTTCTTAGATGACCAGGAAACAAGGGAATGTCCCAAAAATTGACATATTCCTGATGTGCTTTTTCTATCTAGTCTACACCCAGCAAAATCCGCATCAGCATAAGCAATTAACTCAAAATTCTTGGATTTTGGATACCATAATCATAGATTTGTGGTACCTTTAAAATATCTAAATATTCTTTTAACCACTTTGAGATGAGATATCTTAGGGTTCGATTGAAACCTAGCACAAAGTCCTACACTGAACATGATGTCTGGTCTAGTTGTAGTGAGGTAAAGTAAACATCCTATCATACCCCTATAAGTTTTTTGATCGAAGCTTTCTCCACTTTCATCAACTTCTAACTTTGTGGAGGTGCTCATAGGAGTGTTAATAGCTTTTGAGCTATCTATATTAAATCTTTTCAACAGATCTAAAGCATATTTAGTTTGACTAATAAAGATGTCATTGCTTAGTTGCTTAATTTGTAAGCCTAAGAAAAAGGTTAATTCTCCCATCAAACTCATTTCAAATTCGAGACTCATGGTTTCAGCAAAAGATTTACAAAGAGATTCATTCGTAGAACCAAAGATAATATCATCAATATAAATCTGAACAATAAGAAAATTATTTTCAAAATTTTTGATAAACAATGTAGTAGCGACCTTGTCTTTTGTGAAATTATTTTCAATAAGAAAAGTACTAAGTCTATCATACCAAGCCCTTGGGGCTTGTTTTAAACCATCGAGAGCTTTAGTTAATTTAAATACATAATTAGGGAGGCTATTATTTTCAAATCCGAGAGGTTGTTTAACATAAACTTCTTCAGAAATAAAGCCATTAAGAAAACCGCTTTTAACATCCATTTGAAACAACTTAAAATTATTATTACTAGCATAGGCAAGGAGCATCCTTATGGCTTCTAATCTAGCCATAGGAGCGAAGGTTTCTTCGTAATCGATACCTTCTTCTTGGTTGAAACCTTTGGCCACTAATCTAGCCTTGTTTCTAATCACGATACCAGATTCATCTTGCTTGTTTCTAAAGACTCATTTAGTACCAATAACTAAATGGTCATTTGGCCTAGGAACAAGCTTTCACACCTCATTTCTCTCAAATTGATTTAACTCATCTTGCATTGTGATAATCCATAAATCATCTTTCATGGCTTTGTCAATACATTTTGGTTCAATTTGGGAGAGAAAAGCAGCGTTGATACAAAAATTTTTAAGAGAAGAATGTGTTTGAACCCCCTTAGATGTGTCTCCTAGGATTAGCTCCTTAGGATGAGCATCTACATACTTCCAATCCTTGGGTAAGGGTGTTTCGGAAGTGGATGCATCCAAGTTGCTAGTTGGGAGAAGGGGTTTCATTTAAATTCAAAGAATCAAAATTAACATCATCATCAAAATTATTTTTCTTGATTTCAAAAATTTCATTGAAAACAACACGAATGGATTCTTCTATAATTAAAGTTCTTTTATTGAAGATACGAAAAGCTTTAGAAACCGAAGAATAACTAAGAAAAATTCCTTCATCGGATTTAGCATCAAATTTTCCTAAGACATCTTTTTCATTCAAGATAAAACACTTACACCCAAAAACTTTAAAATATCCAACATTGGGTTTTTTATTATTCCACAACTCATAGGGAGTTTTGGTGAGTAAGGGTCTTACTAGAACTCTATTTAAAATATAGCATGCAGTGTTTACGGCTTCGGCTAAAAAATATTTGGGTAGGCTATGTTCATTCAACATGGTTCTTACCATTTCTTGTAAATTTCTATTCTTTCTTTCTACTACTCCATTTTATTGAGGATTTCTTGGAGTAGAGAAGTTGTGGTTGTATCCATTAGATTCATAAAATTCTTGAAAATCATGGTTTTGAAATTCACCACCGTGATCACTTCGAATTGATGAAATCATAAAACCCTTTTCATTTTGAACAAGTTTACAAAACTTGGTGAAATATCTAAAGCATTCATTTTTGTGTTTCAAGAAATAAGTCCATGTGTATCTACTATAGTCATCTACAATGATGAAGGCGTATTTGTTACCTCCTAGGCTTGATGTAGAGATTGGTCCGAACAAGTCCATATGGATCAATTGTTAGGGCTTAGAGGTGCTTATTTGATTCTTAGATTTGAAACTACCCTTAGTTTGTTTTCCAATTGACCAGCATCACACACATTATCTTTGATGAACTTGATATGAGGAATTCCTCGTACAAGTTCTTTGGATGATATTTGAGTGATTAGTTTCACGCTAGCATGGCCTAATCTCCTATGCCAAAGCCAAGCATCCTCATTCAAAACCAAGAAACACATTTCATTTCAAAGATCATTGATGTCAATGGTGTATATGTTATTATGTTTTAATGCAATCATAGATGTGTTTTTGTGTGGTTTTTCAATGATGCAAGTATTAGATTCGAATTTGACGATATATCCTTTATCACATAATTGACTAATGCTCAAGATGTTATGTTTTAAACAATCAACTAACAAAACATCTTTAATAAAGAAGTTGGATTTGTTACCTATGGTTCCTTTGCCAATGATTTTACCCTTGTTGTTGTCTCCGAAGGTGACAGAGCCTTCGCCTATGCTAGTGAGCTTAGAGAATTGAGATGGATCTCCGGTCATATGCCTTGAGCATCCACTATCAAGGTACCATCTCTTGCTCCTAGCTTGTGATGGTGTATGTCTCTACAAGAAAGGATAATTTTTAGGTACCCATTTGCTTTTGGGTGCCTCAAAAACTGATCTACATTGTTTATTATATTGCATAGAGTTTATCATGGTTCCTTTAGGAACCCAAATTAATTTGTTTGGACTAATTTTCTTAAATGGACACTGATGCGTTTTATGTCCATATTTGCAACAAAAGTTGCATTTGCTTTGGTGTCGAACATGTAAGATGGGGCCTTTTATGAAGGTGGTTGGATTTTGGTAAGGACTTCTCACAAATCTGATTCCACTTCTTTTGGGAACGTGACCCTTTTTTGCAAGGATCATATTCAAAGACTTGCTACCAACCTTGAATTTCTTCAAGGTGTCCTTAAGTAGCAAGTTTTCCTTTAGGAGAGTTTCTAGATCATGGTATTTTTCACATTGAGCTAAACTATCATGATATTCAGTTTTTTATTTATCAAAATTGCTAACAAGACTATCATGCTTATTTTTTAGTAATTTATATTTTCTACTAATTATTTTGCATTCATCAAATAAGTCATGGAAGGCATTTAATAATTCATCAAATGATAAATCTGCATCAATTAAATTTGGTACCTCTTCTCCGATGGCCATTAAGGCGTAATGAGCAACTTGCTCGGTGTTGGACTCCTCTTCTTCGGACGCACTCGAGTCATCCCACGTCACTTTGAGCGCCTTCTTCTTTGATGTTCTCTTCTTGGCTTGGGGACAATCACTTTTGTAGTGTCCCGGCTTTTTGAACTCGTAGCAAATAACTTGGTCCTTTTTGGGTTCAAGTTTATTTTTTGTGTCACTTTTAAACTTGTTTCTCTTAATGAATTTTTTGAATTTCCTTGTTAGAAGTGCCAAGTCATCGTCATAGTCCTCATCACTTGAGTTTTCTCTCAAGTGGTCATCTAAAGTTCTAAGTGTCATATCCTTCCTATTCTTTGGAAGGATATCTTCTTGCTCTTCATGAGCCTTGCAAGTCATTTCATAGGTCATTAATGATCCGATTAGTTCTTCAAGAGGAAAGTTGTTTAAATCTTTAGCCTTTTGAATAGCAGTGACTTTAGGGTCCCAACTCTTAGGAAGGGACCTTAGAATCTTATTTACGAGCTCAAAATCTGAAAAACTGTTGCCGAGTCCTTTTAGACCATTGACGACATCCGTGAAACGGGTGTACATGTCGCCAATAGTCTCGCTCGATTTCATTCTGAAAAGTACAAAAGAATGTATCAAAAGATTGATTTTTGACTCTTTCACTCTACTTGTGCCTTCGTGAGTCACTTTGAGTGTATGCCAAATATCAAACGCAGTTTCACAAACCGAAACATGATTGAACTCATTTTTATCAAGCGCATAAAATAAGGCATTCATAGCCTTTGCATTAAGAGCGAAAGTCTTCTTTTCTAATTCATTCCAATCGATCATTGGAAGAGAAGACTTCGAAAATCCATTTTCGACAAGATTCCAAAGTTCAAAATCCATTGAAATAAGGAAGATCCTCATTCGGGTATTCCAATAAGTATAGTCCGTCCTATTGAACATAGGTGGACATGTAATAGAGTGGCCCTCTTGGTTTCCGGCGTATGCCATCTCTCTTGGGTTTTAATCTGTTTAAGAGTTAACCCCGCTCTAATACCAATTGTTAGGATCAAGAGCACTAAGAGGGGGGGGGGGGGGGGGGGTGAATTAGTGCAGCGGAAAACTTTTGACGTTTAAAACTACGTTCATACAATGAAATTATTTCCGACGTAAAACCGTTTTCGGAAACTTAACTAGAAAGCGAGTTCGTAAAGGAGTGCAGCAAAAGTAAAGAGGAAGTAAAGCACATATGGAGGTTTGCAGTAAGGTAAGCAGCAAGAATAAATGCAAACCAAAAAGCACCATAATTTTAGAGTGGTTCGGTCAATCTTGACCTACATCCACTTTTGGCTTACTCCTTCAATGAGGTCACCGACGTCCACTAGAGGCCTTCCTTCAATAGGCGAAGGCCAACCACCCTTTTACAATTTCACTCTTTTTGACGGGCTTAGGAGACAACCCTTATAGAATTTTCTTTCTTCTCTTGACAGATCAAAACTCGGAAGAAAAGAGGAAGGAGAACTTTTAACTCATACAATACTTTTGAGCTCTAAAAATCATAGAGTAAGATTGGACTTTTGGTGCATTTAGTTGCCCTTTCATTGCTGAAAGGGTGGGGTATTTATAGGCCCCAAACCTGTTTGAATTTCGAGCTCAAAACTATCATCTCTCGGAATTCCGGGGTCTAGCGGTTGCACCGCCAAACAAAGCTCGGAGACTGAGCCTCTGGGCAGTGCCACCTCCTATTAGGGGCGGTTGCACCGCTTGGCAAAGCTCGGAGACTGAGCCTCTGGGCGGTGCCACGACTTGACAGGGGCGGTTGCACCGCCCATCACTCGGAGACTGAGCCCAGGCGGTGCCACCGCTTGACTGGGGCGGTTGCATCGCTAGGCAGAGCTTGGAGACTGAGCTCAGGCGGTTCCACCGCCTATCAGGGGTGGTTGCACCGCCCAGCCTGTTGGAAAATCTTGGGGGCGACATCATATGCGCAGCGGAAGAATAAGAAAACAAAATCCCCGATTCCCAAAGAGATGTTCATCGTCGTGCGAAGATTGGTAAGTAAAATCCGCGAAACTTAAAACTGCGTATAGAGTAGATTGTGTTACCTAGGGAGATCGTATATCCATGTTTCCTTGCAGATCCTTAGGAGAGGGTGAAGGAGGTAAAGCGTCCTCCTCTCTAGTAGTGATCCACACAGCAGGGTTGCGACGACGCTCCTCAAAACTCCAGGCCTGCTCTGAGGTAGAGAGGGAGAGGAGAATAGGAAAGGCAAGCAAAGACTCTATCCTATGAGGCTCTGAATCCCTCCTATTTATAGAGGTCCCCTATCAAACCCTAACGGGTCCTCCCCTAGTGGGTATTGGATCTGCATCCAATAAGACAAGGACTCCGTCGGATATCTCATATCTGAACCTCTACTCATCGCAATGCCTACCATGTGTGTGTGACCCTCTAGGCCCAATATCGAGCTGGTCGTGAGTCATACCCTTCAGAACTCCTTCTAACTCAGTGAATTATTATCTCTTTAACAATTCACTTGACTCATCGACTATGGATGTACTAGGCCACTACGCCGTAGTCCTCAGACAATACAGGGGAATCCAATCCATTGGACCTATCTGTCCTCAGTTACCGTGTACCTATAGTCCCTAATCCATCTAATATCCCAGAGACCGTATATCGAGCATGGTGTTGTCAGACCCATACGGTTTCTGTTAAGATCGAGAGCACTAAGAGGGGGGGGGGGGGGTGAATTAGTGCAGCGGAAAACTTTCTGCGATTAAAATCGAAAGCTGCGTTCGAACGATAAAAACAACTTCTGTATGAAAGTTGATACTAAGCAAGGTTAAAGTCAAACTATGCAGGCAGTTTTCAGCTATGATGAAAACCAGAATATCGGCGCAAATTGAAATCCGGTGTTCGTACGAAGAAACTAATTTACGTCTAAATGCTGATTCGTAAATCACTTGATTAGATAAGATGCAGTTTAAGCAGGAGTATAAAGGCAGTGTGCAGTTATGGTAAAGCTCAAAACGTAAATGCAATCTGCAATATGATGATCATACGAAAAAGCAGATTTACATCTAAACGCAGATTTATGTCTAAATGCAGATTTACGTCTGAACCTTGAAACTCGTTCGTAAAATCGCAGAGGGCAGTAAGCTATTGAGAAGTTTGCAGTGAAGGTAAAATGCTCAAAGGAAATGCAAACCAAGATTTAGAGTGGTTCGGTCAATCTTGACCTACTCCACTTTTGGCTTCCTCCACCGACGAGGTCACCGACGTCAACTAGAGGCCTTCCTTCAATAGGCGAAGGCCAACTACCCTCTTACAGATTCACTCCTTTTGACGGGCTTAGGAGACAACCCTTACAGAAGTTTTCTCTCCTCGCTTTACAATTCAAACTTTGAAGAACAGAAAGAGGAGAACTAGCAATTTTGAGCTCTAAGAACCACAGAAAGATAGCAAGATTTCGAGTGTGTGTTCTGTGCTTTCAGTGCTGAATGGGTGGGGTATTTATAGGCCCCAACCCAGTTCAAATTTGGAGCTCAAATCTGTCAATTCCCGGAATTCCGGGATCAGGCGGTTGCACCTCCTGACTAGGGCGGTTGCACCGCCTGGCAGAGCTTGAAGACTGAGCCTCTGGGCGGTGCCACCTCTGTCAAGGGCGGTTGCACCTCTCTGCCAGAGCTCGAAGACCGAGCTCAGGTGGTTGCACCGCCTGACTAGGGAGGTTACACCGCCTGGCAGAGCTCGAAACTTGAGCTCTAGCGGTGCTACCTCTTGACAGAAGAGGTTGCACCGCCCAGTCTCGCTCGGAGACTGAGCTCGGGGCGGTGCCACCTCTTGGCTGGGGCGGTTGCACCACCCAGTCTCGCTAGGAGACATAGCCTAGGCGATGCTACCTCCTGGCTTGGGCGGTTGCACCTCCCACAACAATCAGGGTCCGAATGGGTTAATCCATTCGGCCCAATTTGATTCTTTCAGGGGCCCAATTGCCCCAAGATTAAGCTAATGGGATCACCTCCCATTTCTAACTTAATTAATGTGCTGACTATGATTATTTCCTAAGACATATTCTGCAGCTTGCTCCGGTGCGTCAATCGCTTCTTCCGGCGAGTTTCCGACGAACTTCCGTCGATCATCCGACGAACCCTCGGTGATCCTCCTGCGGACTTTCGGCAAACTCCTGGACTTGCGACGATCCACTTGGCAAGTTCCGACGAGCTCCTTTGGCAAGCTTCTGGACTTCTCGGATTTGTTCCCGCAGAACCTCCGACGACTGTCCGAACTTCCGTCGAGCTCTTGAACTCCCAACGTGATCATTGTCATGACTCCGGCGCAACTCCTGCTGCATGTCTTACTTTCATCGTAGTTAATCCTGCACACTTATCTCAACACACAGATTAGACAAACAATTGACAATTGACTTCATCATCAAAATCCGAGATTCAACAATCTCCCCCTTTTTGATGATGACAATCAATTGATAATGGAGTTAACCTTAACTCCCCCTATCTATATGCCATACTTCTTGAATTTAAAAACTTTATAAATTCAAGAGACATATTCCCATCATGATTCCTATCATGATGTATCTTTTTGAAGATGATGTCAAGGCTTGACATTCATTTTCAAATATAACTAGTTTGAATGATGGTTATTGTAGCAATTCATCATATTGTAAGATATCGACATGTAAAGCTGTAAAGCAAGATTTTGATATCATTACATGATGTACACATTTCGAATATTTTAGCAAGTGTAGCATTGCATCACATGGTAAGATATCAGCTCGTATGATGCAAATTTTTGTTTGATATCTTGATACAGGGCATATAGCAATGATAGCAATCATATATTTCTTGGTGATGCAAGTATGGCCTAATCATAGCATCAGTGATAGCAACCATATCAACATCAGTGATAGCAAACATATCAGCATCAGTGATAGCAACCATATCAACATCAGTGATAGCAAACATATCAATTCATATATTTCTCCCCCTTTGTCATTAACAAAAAGCATGGTAGATGTGATTCCAAGAGAACAATATAAGCAGGTTATCAAGCACATAAAGGAAGGCATGACACGTATAATGCTTTGAATACCTCTTCTCCTTGTATGTTATAATTCTTTGTGCATGAAAGAGGAAACTCATTTTTCCAAAAAAAATTTACATAAGAGTGTACAGGAAAATCCGATTTTTAGCATTCAAATTGTTAAGCAAATCCGAAAATGAAATGAACTTTTCCATGCATTCAGACATGAGTAAGCTACTGATTTTCAAGGACAAAACATAATTTCCAACATGTTATTTGATCAAGTGATACCAAGGCATGTAATAGTAATCAAGTGATTTGATCATTCAATAAAGTCCGAAAAATAATTTTAACTAGTTTAAGTATTCGGACACATCAACATTCCTAATTCTCTTCTTATGAAATCAAATTGTTCTTCACTTAGAGGTTTTGTAAAGATATCAATTAGTTGATGTTTCGTATCAATGTCATATTACTGACTTATCAACTACATTGGTATGTCACTTTATATTTATCAAGGCACAAGGTTTTCAAAACATTTAGTTTCAATGTAAAATCCAAGATAAACAACAAGAGATGTTTGTAACTTTGCATATGCTCACAGATCAAGGTAAATAAAGAGTAACATACGGAGTTTACAACATATCATATTAAAGACAAAGTCCATCATGAGGAGTTTATAACAACAGCGGATGATTGTGTTCATACAAGCTCATTCATGAGGTGGAAAGTTAAAGTGCCTAAATAAAGAGTCAAATTGTCGATGAATTTGCTGCAGCTCAGTTAGGATTTGATCTTGTCGATGTTTAAGCCGTTCTTGTCTTTGTTCGAATCGGTCCATCCGAATCCCAATATCTTCGACAGATGACGTGTGAGTTTACTCAAATGGATGTGTTTCCTTAAAGGGACAGATCGGAGGAGATTGGGTACCCCTAAATACTGGTGTTTCTGGTTCTAGTTCAGGTTGAGGAGGATCAGTTCTTCTTGGCATTCTAACCCAGTTACCGTTTCTATAAAAACATCTTAATCGGTGAAGTAGATTTTTATTAATTATGCTAAATCTATTTACTTTTATTACTTCTTCTTCCGGTGGTATTAGAATATCGTAGGCTTTCATTATTCTAGTTATTATACCACCATATGGGAGCATCATGTCTTTCTTAGATAGTTCTAACATGTTTTGTTGGATAAGATAACCAAGACAGATGTCATGTCCTTTCATGATCAAATACGTAGTTCCTAATTCTAATTGGCTTACTTCATCATGATGGTATTGTATAGGGAGAATGATGCTAGTTAGGATATGATGAAGTACCTTAGTGTTTAGAGGCAGTAAATGTTCACAACTTTTAGGAACAAATGCTAAGTTCGGATTGGCAAAAATTGTTTGTAGGGCTTCAACGTATGTTGTTCCAACATTTTCATCATCCCATGATCCTCTAAAGTAAAGTCCTCTTCTTTTCATGGGAATGTCTATCATGTCGCAAATGAATCTATCCGTAATTGAAATGTGTTGTCCTAAGAGATAGGTGGACATCCTTTCTTCTTCATCTACTAGTATGTTGTTGTAAAACAATCTTACTAGTCTTGGATAGATGGGTTCATTAATCTGTAATATAGGGAGTAGATCTAAGTTTGCAAACTACTGGATTGTCTCTAAGTTTCTTAGCTCACTTAAATCTACGTATTTTCCCTTGTTGACACTCCTAAGTTTAAAAGAGGAAAATTTTTCAGCATGGTATTTTGAATCGAAAAGGGTGGAATCAAAGTCTTCTACTAATCTCCTCTTTCCTTTGTCCCTTGAGGATCTTCTAGATCCCATAACTACTGCTGTTTAGAATAATAGTGATGAGCAAAAGTAAATGAATCAAGAAATAGAGTTTAAGGGCTTCTTAGAGAGTACCTTAATGAGATCTTCAAGAGAGGGATCTTCAAGAGAGGGAAGGAATGTTGATGCTTTGCTTCGAAATGAAGGGTATTTGGGATGCTAAGATGGGGGAAATGGGGATGGAGGAGGCTTGGGAGAGTAGAGGAGGGAAGGAAATGAGTTGGGGTCGGTTTCACCGCCGGCCCTAGCTTGAGTTATAAAGGGGCAGAGTTGCGGGCGGTTGCACCTCTGGATGGAGCGGTGCAACCGCTCACAACATGTGGCAACTGAAGGTGCTACCTCCAGCTGGGGCGGTGCCACCGCCTGGTGAGCACTTGTTCTGATCTGAGAATTTTTCTGTCTTGAGGAGAATTTTCATTCACAGTAATCAACTTTACTTACGTAATTACGTAAGAATTTTCATTTTAAGACAGGGACTTTTGCACGATCAAGGTAGATTTTTAACGTGCACATTCTTAATGTCGTACACATGTTTGTGATAGTTTCTTCAAGTTGATAAGTCTTGCAAGTTCATGACAGAGTTAGTCATTTCATGATACAGAGTTAAATTCGAAGGTTATGAACGGATGAAATTGATGGGTTCGAAAATCCAGGGATATGTGAATTTTGAAATCATACATTTTTAATTCTGAAAAGTCAAATAAGGTTGTATCTAAGTCGCATTTGTGATTTTAAATTTATAATCTCCGTTTGTAATCTAGAGCATTGCGAGTTCCTTTTTGGATCTTGGGTTATGAATATCGAGAATCAAGGAGCAGAATATTATTTCTTGCTCCAGCCTAAAATTTTTATGTTTTTAATGTTTTTACAAGAAGGGATAAATTTTTAGGTACCCATTTGCTTTTGGGTGCCTCACAAATAGATCTACATTGTTTATCATGTTGCATAGCATTTATCATGGTTCCTTTAGGAACTCAAATCAATTTGTTTGGACTAATTTTCTTGAATGGACAATAATGCGTCTTGTGTCCAAATTTGCAACAAAAGTTGCATTTGTTTTGGTGTTGAACATGTAGGATGGGGCCTTTTATGAAGGTGGTTGGATTTTGGTGAGGACTTCTCACAAATCCAATTCCACTTCTTTTTGGAACGTGACCCTTGTTTGCAAGGATCATGTTCAATGACTTGCTACCAACCTCGAATTTCTTCAAGGTGTCCTTAAGTAGCAGGTTTTCTTTTTGGAGAGTTTTTAGATCATGGCATTTGATACATGAATTTAAACTATCATGATATTCAGTCTTTAACTTATCAAAATCACAAGTAAGACTATCATGCTCCTTTTTTAGCAGTTTGTATTTTCTATTGATAATCTTGCATTCATCAAATAAGTCATAGAAGGCATTTAATAATTCATCGAAAGATAAATCAGCATCTAATAAATTCGTTATCTCTTCTCCGATGGCCATTAAGGCGTAATGAGCAACTTGCTCGGTGTTGGACTCCTCTTCTTCGGATGTGCTCGAATCATCCCATGTTGCTTTGAGCGCCTTCTTCTTTGTTGTTCTCTTTTTGGCTTGGGGACAATCACTCTTATAGTGTCCTGGCTTTTTGCACTCATAGCAAATAACTTGGTCCTTCTTGGGTTCAAGTTTATTTTTAGTGTCATTCTTAAACTTGTTTCTTTTAATGAATTTTTTAAATTTTCTTGTTAGAAGTGCCAAGTCATCGTCATAGTCCTCATCACTTGAATTTTCTTTCAAGTGGTCTTCCAAAGTTCCAAGTGCCATATCCTTCCTGTTCTTTGGAAGGATGTCTTCTTGCTCTTCATGAGCTTTGCAAGTTATCTCGTAGGTCATTAATGACCCAATTAGTTCTTCAAGAGGGAAGTTGTTTAGATCTTTTGCCTCTTGAATAGCAGTGACTTTAGGATCCCAACTCTTAGGAAGGGATCTTAGAATCTTATTTACGAGCTCAAAATCCGAAAAACTTTTTCCGAGTCCTTTTAGACCGTTGACGACATCCGTAAAACGGGTAAACATGTCGCCAATAGTCTCATTCGGTGTCATTCGGAAAAGTTCGAAAGAGTGTAACAAAAGATTGATTTTTGACTCTTTCACTCTACTTGTGCCTTCATGAGTCACTTCGAGTGTGTGCCAAATATCAAATACAGTTTCACAAATCGAAACACGATTAAATTCGTTTTTATCAAGTGCTCAAAATAAGGCATTCATAGCCTTTGCATTGAGAGCGAAAGCCTTCTTCTCCAAATCATTCCAATCGATCATTGGAAGAGAAGACTTCAAAAAATCATTTTCGACAAGATTCCAAAGTTCAACATCCATAGAGATAAGAAAAATCCTCATTCGGGTCTTCCAATAGGTGTAGTCCGTCCTATTAAACATGGGTGGACGTGTAATAGAATGGCCCTCTTGGTTTCCGGCGTAAGCCATCTCTCTTGGGTTTTAATCCATTTGAGAGTTAACCGGGCTCTGATACCAATTGTTAGGATCGAGAGCACTAAGAGGGGGGGGGGGGGTGAATTAGTGCAGCGAAAAACTTTCTACGATTAAAATCGAAAGCTGCGTTCGAACGATAAAAACAACTTCTGTATGAAAGTTGATACTAAGCAAGGTTAAAGTCAAACTATGTAGGCAGTTTGTAGCTATGATGAAAACCAGAATATCGACGCAAACTGAAATCCGGCGTTCGTACGAAGAAACTGATTTACGTCTAAATGCTGATTCGTAAATCACTTGATTAGATAAGACGCAGTTTAAGCAGGAGTATAAAGGTAGTGTGCAGTTATGGTAAAGCTCAAAACATAAACGCAATCTGCAATATGATGATCATACGAAAAAACAGATTTACGTCTAAACGCAGATTTACGTCTAAACGCAGATTTACGTCTGAACCTTGAAACTCGTTCGTAAAATCGCAAAGGGAAGTAAGCTACTGAGAAGTTTGCAGTGAAGGTAAAATGCTCAAAGGAAATGCAAACCGAGATTTAGAGTGGTTCGGTCAATCTTGACCTACTCCACTTTTGGCTTCCTCCACCGACGAGGTCACCGACATCAACTAGAGGCCTTCCTTTAATAGGCAAAGGCCAACCACCCTCTTACAGATTCACTCCTTTTGACGGGCTTAGGAGACAACCCTTACAGAAGTTTTCTCTCCTCTCTTTACAACTCAAACTTTGAAGAACAGAAAGAGGAGAACTAGCAGTTTTGAGCTCTAAGAACCACAGAAAGACAGCAAGATTTCGAGTGTGTGTTCTGTGCTTTCAGTGCTGAATGGGTGGGGTATTTATAGGCCCCAACCCAGTTCAAATTTGGAGCTCAAATCTGTCAATTCCCGGAATTCCGGGATCAGGCGGTTGCACCTCCTGACTGGGGCGGTTGCATCGCCTGGCAGAGCTCGAAGACTGAGCCTCTGGGCGGTGCCACCTCTGTCAGGGGCAGTTGCACCTCTCTGCCAAAGCTCAAAGACCGAGCTCAGGCGGTTGCACTACCTGACTGGGTAGGTTGCACCGCCTGGCAGAGTTCGAAACTTGAGCTCTAGCGGTGCTACCCCTTGACAGAAGAGGTTGCACCGCCCAGTCTCGCTCGGAGAGTGAGCCCGGGGCGGTGCCACCTCTTGGCTGGGGCGGTTGCACCGCCCAGTCTCGCTGGGAGACATAGCCTGGGCGGTGCTACCTCCTGGCTTGGGTGGTTGCACCTCCCACAGCAATCAGGGTCCGAATGGGTTAATCCATTCGGCCCAATTTGATTCTTTCAGGGGCCCAATTGCCCCAAGATTAAGCTAATGGGATCACCTCCCATTTCTAACTTAATCAATGTGCTAACTACGATTATTTCCTAAGACATATTCTGCAGTTTGCTCCGGTGCGTCAATCGCTTCTTCCGGTGAGTTTCCGGTGAACTTCCGTCGATCATTCGACGAACCCTCGGTGATCCTCCTGCGGACTTCTGGCAAACTCCTGGACTTGCGACGATCCACTTGGCAAGTTCCGACGAGCTCCTTTGGCAAGCTTCTGGACTTCTCGGATTTATTCCCGCAGAACCTCCGACGACTGTCCGAACTTCCGTCGAGCTCTTGAACTCCCAACGTGATCATTGTCATGACTCCGGTGCAACTCCTGCTGCATGTCTTACTTTCATCATAGTTAATCCTGCACACTTATCTCGACACACAGATTAGACAAACAATTGACAATTGACTTCATCATCAAAATCCGAGATTCAACAGTTTCTACTCGAGTCTCGCTCTAATCGGATTGTCCCGGAGAACTCTTTCTCTCTTAACCCGAATGACCCTGGCCAGGGATTTGTCTGAGTAAGAACACATGGGATATTTCTCTCATGACACCGAGAGTGGATGATCCTCTATCGACACTCAATAGCCCTCGTAAGGTCGACTACACACCTTATCTGGGCAGTTCTCGGACACAAATCCCTCAGGTTGCATCATATACACCTCCTCCTTGAGATTCCCATTGAGGAATGAGGTTTTCACATCCATCTGCCAGATCTCATAATCATAGTGTGCTGCAATAGCCAATAGAATTCTGATGGATTTTAGCATTGCTACGGGTGAGAGGGTTTCGTCGTAGTCAACACATTGCCTTTGACGATACCCCTTAGCCACTAGCCTTGCTTTATAGGTCTCTACCTTTGCATCTACTCTGATCTTTTTCTTAAAGATCTACTTGCAACTGATGGGTATAATACCTTCGAGCGCATCAACTATGTTCCAAACCTTGTTAGAGTACATAGAATCCATCTCAGAATTCAAGGCTTCTTGCCACTTCCTAGAGTCTATACTCATAATAGCCTCCTCGTAGGTCTGAGGATCAATATCCTCAACATCCTCTCCTCTAATATGTCCCACATATCTCTCAGGAGGATGGGATACTCTATCAGACCTGCGTAAAGTTGAAACTTGTGTATTAGGTATCTGAACAGACTCGGGCTGTAGAGTGGTGCTTGAGCTTGGATCTCCAACCTCGCTCAACTATATCATTCTCCCACTGTCTCCGCCAAGAATGTGTTCCTTCTCAAGGAACACTGCTCTCTTAGCTACAAAGACCTTTTGGTCCTCGAGAAGATAGAAAAAATACCCACAAGTTTCCTTGGGGTATCCCACAAATTTGCATCGCTTTGTCCTTGATTCTAACTTATCGGGGTTATGTCTTTT